>NC_020497.1:18577054-18613054 GCF_000184155.1 Fragaria vesca subsp. vesca
GTAGTAGCGTCTCTCTCTCTCTCTCTCTCTCTCTCTCTCTCTCTCTCTCTATTTATCTCATATGCTAGCTAAAAGATCTAGATGACGGGTTATTTCTAAAATGAAAAATAGAAAACTACCATAACTAAGTGTGCAATTGATAAGAATTGATATAGATGTTATTCATGTTATTGATATAGCATCCAGGGCCTAGAGCATAGAAGATTCTTATTGACTATTACTTTGAAAGAATATGAAGAAAGATCAATTGCATTCATGTATTCTGCTTAACCAACATTCTTTTACTGAATCTACTGATAAATTGAGAATGTTTTCCTACGAATTGACCTGGATAATTATATTCACATAAAAACCTTTGATCAGGGTTGCATTTATGTAGGGTAGACTTTCATTCCATTTTCACTTAGAAGGAAAAACACAATAGTTTTACCTCCTTCACAAAAATTATCATACAACATCTGGTCATTTGATTATCTTATTGAGCATTGCAGGACTGTGGCGGTCCATCACACTGTGGCATGGGTTGTAGTGCTCTTGTAGCGAAAAACATAGGAGGTATATATTCTCTGAGGGTTCATATGATTAAATGTTGTATCCACTGTGTTCATAAAGGAATGTTAACCCCTTACTGACTCTCTAACTGTGCTGGCAGTGCTGCTCTCTTTTTAATCACTAACAAAGCCAGATCATGACGGGCCTTCCTCGTCTGGTTTGGAGTTGGACCACAATCATTCTATGTTACAATTCTGTATATTCCTCTAAAATAATTTCCTGATGTGACTGCAGGTTACGATGTTTGCACTACAGTTGGGCGTGCCGCGAGCATGGACATTAACATAATTGGTAAATAAATACTTTTTTCTTTTATTTTCTAAGCAGTCAGCATCTTCCTCAGATAGTCAGAGTTTTAATTGAATGATAGTCATTACATAGTCAGATTCTGAATTGAATAGCTATGACTGTAACTCAAACATGGATCGCAGAGGATATGTCTGGATATGCATGCTTTCTGTATTTCATGAATATTTCGGGAATATTAATCAATCATTTTCTTGTTGTCTCAATATTCAGATAAGAACAATCCTCACATTGGTGTCATTGTTAAGATGTCAAGTAATGGCCTAAAGGGAAATTGTTCACTCTCTGTGTCTGTAATGTGTGATCCTAATGGAGTTCAGGTAAGACTTTGTTCCCAATAATGTCTGTAGGTTGAAAATATTTCTTACACGCCTGGTTCATGGTCTAGTTTCTTATCTTTCTGTTCTGCAGGAACCATATTTGTTGGAGAAAACAGGGAAATGTGACTATGTGAGTGCCTCAATGCTTATTGTTAGTATTATAGAGGATTGTGTTTAAGAATCATACTAATCCAATTTGGTGATAAAATCAATATCGGATCCTGCATGTGTGTCACGACTTCAACTGTTGCTCAGAATATTTGGCCATAACTATTGCAAAGCAATCTGTTCTGTTAGTTGACCGTTTAAGGTTTCTGGTTATTAAAATTATTCGATGTACATGTTTGTTATGAGTTGTCGATGAGAGTAAGGAAATATTCTCCGTATTCTATGAACTTTAAACTACGTATCTCCAGTGGGTGGTGAAAGGCTGTGTATTGGTTTATAGTGATGGTGAATTTCAAAATGTTTCTGTGATGCATACTGACTGTATGCATGATTCATTTAGTTTTTAGTCTCATAATCTTCTCTATCTGACAGGCTACAATGCTAAAGCATCCTTCTGGCTGTGCCAAGATTGTACATGTTTATGGCAAAGGATGGGGCTGGTTTGTAACCTTCCTAATCATGTAAGAGTTACTTCTTTTCTGGCAAGTTGATGCCTTAAAATGATATGTTTTATGGTTATCTCTTAGGGATCTTTTTGGCCATCTTAGTTGACTTGTTTTATTGAATAAATTGCAGCATCTTGTGCCTTTTTGGAGTGTATCTGTTGGCTGGTGCAGGTTATCGATATTTCAGTCTTGGCTTTCATGGAATAGATGTATGTCTTCTATATGTCTGTAATTGTGCTACACTACCTTCATTTTTTGCTGTTAGTTGTCATGAGATGCAGTTCAGTTTTCTTAAAATCCATGCAAGGGAGAGCTGATTATGTCAATGAGTCAAGTAAAATGGTAATCACGGATTAGGTGTAGATAACATGATTGTGTATCAACCAGTGAAGCCATGACAGTAAATTTATGGAAAGAAAATCAAACCATATTATCCTTCGGGCCGGTGTATCCAATAGGTTTTGAGCCACACATGCCCAGCTTACAATCATAATTCGTTAAAGTATGTTAAGTTCAAACTGTAAATCTATTATCTGACTATTAGCAAATATGAGATGCAGCATATGCTGTTTAGCAAATTATGATTTCCTGTCTATTATCTATTCCTTCTGATTCCAAAACTGATTATGAAATGTTACATCACATTGCAGTAGAGCAAATGATACTAATTACTATTAGTTTGGGAAATCATTCATCATTTTGGTTGGTACTCTGATGTGTTGTTCCTCTTTATTTCAGATTTTACCAAACTTGGACTTTTGGACCGGTTTACCTCAGCAAGCACAGGTATTCTATTATGTACTGTTTTCTCTTGCTATTTGTTCTGTGCTTCATTACTTTCTCACAGATAAAAACTCCTATGCAGTTAGCGTGCCTTTTCTTTCTCAAGCTTTCAACAACTGACCACTTCTTTCCTTTTGACTCCAGAGTGTGTCTGCTTCTTTATTGCACAAATTTAGGGGATCTTCTCAAGTTCATCGAAGCTCCTATTCTCCTGTCAACTTCTGAGCGAGCATAAAGATTTTGTTCTAGGTTAATCTAGTGAAGTTCATTTTGTCTGTACTTTGCCATCAACAGTCAGCGAACATGAGAAAAATTTTATGCACACAACGGCGTACTCAAAGCTACCACTTAATCTCTACCACACCATAATATAGAAGGTGCTCTTGCCATCTCACTCGAGCGTTCCACTCTCTCTCTCTCTCTTTTTATTTTTTTTCAAAGGAGACCTCATCAATGGGGTGGAATAGGTGCTCATTTGGATGTATTGTTTGCACTCATAGTTTAATATCATAGATGAAACTGAGTAATGAAAACTTTAAGATTTTGAGGATCTTGCGTATCTGGTTACATGTTTTGCATTGTATGACTAGAACTTGAGTGTGGACTGAGCAGATTTATTCCTTCTCTTATATATTGTTGTTCGATAATCTGCTTATTACTGTTTTTGAATCTATGGTATCTGATTCAGATATTTAGAAAGATGAAGATACTGGACGGCTCTATGTTTATGGTGGAGATTCTTGATTTATGTTTTCACCAAATTTTGATTGGATTTTGGACTAATTTTCCAAACCATAATCTGGATACCTTTTTTTTTTTTTTTTTTTTGTAACCTGTTATGTGGCTGGGTATTGTCACAGCTGTGCTGTTAAGTTAGGGCGGTGATTTTGCGGGGGAGGATGTTTGACTGTATCCTAGTAGGAAATTATGCATATGCATGTATATGAATGCTTCAGGGAGATCTCTTAGATTGGTTGGAACATGTAGTTTGGTTGATAAAGATGTATACTGTGATGTTGGATCTCTTAACTAGCATTAAACCCGTTTGGATTATAAAAGCATAACTGGCTGGTTCTATATACAGATCATATTTATATTTTTTCTTCATTCTATTTTCCAAAATGATATAATAATGAACTGAAACTATTCAAGGCTTACCTGATCAGCAAGTCTTTTCTTACTGATTGGGATGCTGCTGGCGAACCACATTGTGGAGGTTCATTGAAACTTGAAAGCATCAGCAAGCACAGTACTGTTCTTCGCTAGATGTCAGAAAGGTATAAGATCAAGAATGATGATTCTTTGCCTGAACCGTTAAATGAATGGAGTAGCCTCATCCTGTCTGCCTCATGGTGATTCTTTAGATTTGCAATACTCTGCATTCTCTGACTCTTCAGGCTCAGGTATGTAATTCAACATTGTCAACTTCTTCAATGTTATGAAGCTTACTCTCTTCTTTTGTCCCATTATTTGCTGGGGGAGGAGTGGAGAACATGACTGTTTCTTTTTTGGCCAGTGGTAAAGAATATTATTGTCTAAAGCAATAATTTGAAGCTTTTCTGGCATGAAGATGGTCCAACTTTATAATTTTGTGTCAAGCCATGCATTTGTTTTCTCCCCTAGCAAAAACAATACGAGATTGTTTTTGCTGTGATCTTATATCTGTGGGTGAAATGTGAGTCTTAGTGTGGTTACTGTTTAATGTTCATTCTGGAGGTCATACTTTGGAGCCACTGAACATCCAAACATGCGAGACAATCACTACTCACACATCTGAGCTCTAGATTTGACAGTTTGCTTGTTAAAAACTTAGAATTCACGAATTCATTGTGGTTCGATCATTAATATCTGGGATTGCATTAGTAAGTTAATCATTCTACTGTTAACCTACTTTGAGCTCAGGATCTATCATGGTGTCACCCTATCCTAACGGCACTTGAATGAGAGTTCTTGGATGAGCAGAGGAATTTAGCTCATGTGGTTAATTTCCCTTCCCAATCTTCATGAGTTTTGCATATTGTTTTCATATGCATTTGTGTATATGTGTGTTGGAGAGAGTGAGAAAGAAGACATTATTAGAATATTTAGTTGGATAATAATTGATTAGGTTAGTGAGTTTGGTTGATGGGTCACTATTGTTTGTTCTGATTGTCAGCTTAGCACATCTGCATCCTTCTGTATTATTGTGCTTGGGTTATTAATTAACGGTCAATGCCAACTGCTATGAGGCTGAGATGTTACCCAATTTTGAACTACCTTTACCTAAACTTAACCCCCTTTCTGATTAAAAATCATACTTGATCTCTACTTCATCTTTCACTTATTTGAGTCTTTCCCTTTACTTTTTATGGGTGACATGATCAGAATGATTGGCAATTCTTCACTTACCTTAGAAACCAAGCAACACTTATAGCCCTTCCTCAGTCATCTATCATTGATTATCACTCAAGTTTCATGACCCATTTTCTTCTTTGTAACAATTTTGTTTCTTTTGGACCAAACATGGTAGTTGGGATAGATGATGTACAAACATAAAAAAGCCTGGATCGATGCAACTTGGTATTGTTTTTCTTTCATTCTTTTCCTCTATTATCTATTCTTACTACTCCAAGAGAACTTTTACCAACAATCTGCGTTCAGTCTTCTTCCCATTTTCGAAATGCATATAATCTTTAAACTTAATCATGAGAATTTGTAATAAGAGTTTGATGTATTTGGGAATATAATTCATTAGCGTTCCCGATTCCAATATTTTCAAGCAAAGATTCATTCTATCACCTTGTGATTCTATTTCCTTCAAATACAAATTACACAGATAACTTGAAATAGAAGGAAAAAACAATGAAAATTAAGAAACTTTCCTAAGATGGTAATGATCGTGATCGTCTTCCTCACAAAACCACCAAGAGTTTCACTGTCACCAACACTAGTTTAATCAACTTCTATTAAACACCCTCCAAAGTTTTCCATATATTATACTTCGGGTCTTCCCCAAACTTTTCTTCCATTCATTCCAACTTTCCAAATTCTCGCAAACACCATTGAAGCTGTTTGAGCTCCATAAACCCCAAACACATTGAACTCATTACACAAAATTTACATGCAAAAAATGAAGTCACCGCCGTTCTCTGCTTCTTCTTCTTCTTCCCTCTCCGTCTTGCGTAAAGCTCGCCTCTCTCCCTACCTCTTCACCCTCCTCGCCTTCATTCTCTTCGTCGCCGTCCTCTACGGCGAGGACCTCATGTGCATTTTCAGCCAGCAGCTCGAACCCGCCGCCGCCAACCAATTCGTCGTCAAGCCCGGTGAGTCATCTGAAAAAACAAGAAGATTCCGACCAAGAAACAGCAGTTTCAGATTTTCAGTTGGTTTAACTGACTTGGGTTGTTTTGTTTTTTGGGCCTAGGGAAGATCAAGATGAAGAAGCTGCCGTTCTCCATTGGGAAGAGTGATCCGGAGTGCGACATCTTCACCGGAAGATGGGTTTGGGACGAGTCGAACCGGCCGCTTTACGAGGAATCGGAGTGTCCTTACATCCAGCCACAGTTGACTTGCCAAAAACACGGCCGGCCGGATAAGGACTACCAGAAATGGCGGTGGCAGCCGGACGGCTGTGATCTTCCCAGGTTAGTAAACACGTTTTCTAGATCTCAAACTAGACCAAACGCATTAATTCCTCGTTTTGGGAAAGTTGGGGTCTTTTTTGGGTTAAAGACTTGGACTTCGAGTTGTTTCTTCTCACCGACAAAACCAAAGATTAGAGATTTGTTGGGCTCCGGTGTTAGTGTCGTCCGGCTGGCCCGCCGGCCGGCAAGTCGTGGGTAGAGGGACACCTGCCCTTTTGTATGAGCTGCATTTATGTATGCTCTGGAGTAGAGGAACCATGTGTACCTTTGTTACATCTGTCTTATTTGGGGGACAAATTATGGAAGGGTGTCCCTTCAAATATTTGTTTTTATGTTTTGTGCCCATAATTTTTTTGGAGTTTCTAATTGTTCATACTACATGAGTACATATGCATTTTGGCATTAGTGAGTTTGATATAACATATAGGGTCCTTATTATACAGGATGTACATAGTTTAATGTACAGAAATACATGTAAAATACGTACAGTTATAATTCGGACATTTTGACCTGAAACTATGTGTGATTTTTCTTGTTTGTAATTACACTCATATAGTGCGTGTATTGTGAAACGTAATGCATGTAATATGTCCCGATTACAAGTTTCATTTTTTTTTCCAAGGTTTACGAATGACAAATGGGAGTATTTTGGAAAATATATGTATCTGGTTGTACAATACAAGTGTTATGTGCAAATTTACCATTTGTTAAGTTCGAATAACTGTATCATATGTATAATGCTTCTACCAAATTTTACAGCTTCAATGCTACGTTAATGTTGGAGACTCTACGAGGGAAGCGGATGATGTTTGTGGGAGATTCTCTGAACAGGGGTCAGTATGTTTCCATGATCTGTCTTCTCCACTCCCTTATACCAGAGGGTGCCAAATCCATGGAAACCTTCGACTCAGATTCACGAACTGTTTTCACAGCCAAGGTGACATTTCACTGGAATTTTGTTTTCTTCTTACAAACTACTGGTTAAATGTACATTCACATCTTACTTGATTAAATTTTCATCACAACTTTAGGATTACAATGCCACACTTGAGTTCTATTGGGCGCCATTTCTTCTTGAGTCAAACTCGGATAATGCTGTCAACCATAGGATATCGGATAGGCTTGTCAGGAAAGGGTCCATGAATTACCATGGCAAACACTGGAAGGGGGTTGATGTATTGGTGTTCAATACCTATCTGTGGTGGATGACCGGCTTGAAATTTAAGATCTTGTATGCCTTTTACACCTTCCTGTCCAATTATAGAAATATAGAAATAATATTAATAATGAAGCTTGTAAAAGTATCTCATCCTACATCCATGATCAACAAATGTCTAATAGCTTGAGTTCTTCAGGCAAGGGTCTTTTGAAGATGAGGTGAAAGATATTGTGGAGGTGCCAACCGCAGAGGCTTATCGTATGGCAATGAAAAGTATGCTAAGATGGGTGCGGAGGAACATGGACCGCAACAAGACAAGGGTCTTTTTCACCGGCATGTCACCTTCCCATGGAAAGTGAGTCAGATTACAATGAATTTTAACCTCTGTACACACACACACACACACACACACTCACTCTTGCATCTGCGTACACATAGTTTGCCAGTTTTTGGTGAATCACCTAGTAAATTCAATGTAAAGTAAAATTTCTAAGACTTGAAAAGTTGTAGTCGAAGTTCGTACAAATTTGGGTGGAGGACTAATATTTGAAGTGCTTTGGCAGGAGTATTGACTGGGGAGGTGAACCAAATGGCAACTGTTACAACCAAACTAGTTTGATCGAAGATCGGAACTATTGGGGTTCAGACTCCCGGAAAAATATAATGGAGGTAATAGGAGAAGAATTTAGGAAGTCCAAGGTGCCCATTTCATTCCTCAACATCACCCAGCTCTCGAGTTATCGCAAAGATGCACACACGTCAATCTACAAAAAGCAGTGGAGTCCATTGACTCCAGAGCAGTTAGCAAACCCTGTTAGCTATGCAGATTGTGTTCATTGGTGTTTGCCTGGTCTGCAGGATACTTGGAATGAGCTTCTCTTTGCCAAAATGTTCTATCCTTGATCCTTGATACTTGTAAAAGAAAAGAAGGGAGAAACAAGAAAAAAGATACATTACAATTGAATGGTTAAACCCAACCGTAATATATGTCATTGGAAGACAGAGAGAAGCTGTGTAGATTTGGTAGTGTGATTATGAGAAAAACAGGTGGGGAATGGCCATAGGAGAAAATTGATTGACATATTTTGAAGATCGTATATGAATGCAATCTTTTGCTAGATGTAGGCCTTTGAAGTTCTTTTGTGATTATTGTGAAGATGACCTCTGAACTTTGCACATCATCATCAATCAGACATGCAGTGCCCTCATAAGAATTTTCTTTTCTGTTTCAACCTACCAAGATGGTAGTTTATTTAGTAATTTGCACAAATAGAAAAACTTTGGTTTGGTTCTATTTGATTATATAACATTGTAAAATTGGACATAAACACAAATACACAATTCTGTTATATTAATTCTCATTCTATGAAAGGTATCGAGTCGGTTGTCTTAAGACAAACTCAATCACATACACAAAGACAACCTCTTCCCAGTCGATGTATTTCATGCAAAAAATGAAGCCACACCCCTATGTTCTCTCCTATTTCTTCTTCTCCTTCCCTCTTCACCTTTCTCAGTCTCATTCTCTTCTTATTCTCGGCCATCCTTTAGTCAGGACCTTATGTACATACAACTTCACCTCACAGCTCCAACTCGGCGCCGGCAGCTTCGACCTAGCTATTACTCAAACCAAACAATTCAACCTAATCAAATTTGGTTTTTCATGAGTGACCTACAAACGAGATATGTTTTTACGGAAAAACTGAGTTGGCTTGTTCTGTGTTTTGGAGTTAGGTAGGATCAAGGGGGAGAAGCCTTCACTGGCCAAGATAAGACAAATGGATCCGGAGGAAGAAGGGTGTGACATGTTCAAAGGGAAATTGGTTAATTTGGGACGAGTTGTCTGTGCCGTATTACCATGAATCGGAGTGTCGGTACATTCCGTGGCTTCCGCCACAGTTGAACTTGCCAAGAACATGGACGGCCGGACAAGGATTACCAGAAACGGAGATGGCAGGCTTAATGTTGTGATCTTCCCAGGTCAGTTACCGTATATGCATGCTGCCCTATTCTCTGTTTTCAATGCATGCAACTGTTTAATTTCGTTTGGGACCACAAAGGAATTTGGCCCGAGAAGTTAATTAAACCCAACCCAAACAAGAAACCGGACCTTGGCATTGAGTTCCCAAAGGGTACATATATTGGCAGTTTAATGAGTTATCATTTCTCTAAGTTTCTTCCTAATGTTTATAGGATCACAATGCCACGATTGAGTTCTAGTGGGCACCATAGCTTGAATCAAACTCAGATAATGCCGGAGGTGAAGTGGTGAACCAGGAGGCAACTGTTACAATGAAACAAGTTTGATTGAAGATCAGGACTATTGGGGTTCAGGGTCTCCTAAATATGTAATGGAGCTAATTGGAGAGATGCGTTCAGCAAATCAAAGGTGCCTGTCGAGCTATCGCAAAGACGCGCACACGTCAATAGCCTGGGATCTTCAAGGTACTTGGAAGTTGGAATGATCGAGCTTCTATGTGCAAGAATTTTCTTATTCTTCTACTCAAAAATGGTGTGTACGTACGTAGCTACTGCTGGGAAATTCTTTAGTTTTCTAAAGTTGGATTAATTTATATATAAATTAATATGAAAATTAGATGTATGATATATAATCGCCTGCAATTCGCAAAGATGCATGTACACTACTATCCATATTATAATCAAATTTCATTTAAAACTAAATCTTTACTAGCTAGGGTTCCTTCACCTTGCTGATCATGATCTCTGTCCACTTGCAATAGTAGTTGCACGTACATCAGAAAAGATACTGATTTCTGATTTTTCTACGAGTTTAGGTATCTCTAAAAACAACTAAAATCTTTGTTGAATTTCAATATTTGCGATTTTAAACGATATTAACCAACCGATATATTTAAAAACACGAACATTTAGAAATTTGATTAAGAAGTACTCATTCTTTTCTCGACTAGATCTTTTGTTATATGGTTGATCTATTTTTTGGCCTTTAAATGTTGAACTATATTGAGAATATGAGACCTAATTAGAAAATAATTTAATTTCGTAAAGTTATACGTATTGGATCGAATTAACTTATAAAGAACAAACAAATTATTAAGCTATATATGGTTAATTGTTGCATCCATAAATCTCAAGCATAAATTCGTAAGCTCCTGGTCATCTTGAAAACTCAGTCGATCTTGTTTACTAATTCATTTTTGAAAACGGCAGCTAGTGATCACGTACAACTAATGGGAAAAATTGGGATCCTCTGGACCTTGCAATTAGACGGTGGCTTCCTTGCAATTAGACGGTGGCTTCAAGAAAATTTCAGCAATGAATTAATCCAAGTTTTTGGTTTGGTCTAGTCAAATCAAACTCGTTGGTCGACACAGACTAATACGGAGGGCTTTGATTTCATTTCTTCCAAAACAAGAGTGGCATCAAAGACATTATAATTTTGCATCCATTTGCCAACTTGCTTAATCAAGTTGCAGAGAAAGAAAAAACCATCTTGGTAGCTTGTTACTCATCACAACAACATATAGTACACGAGGAAGAAGATAGAATATAAAAGGAGGTAGCTAGCTCAAGTTTTCTGCAACTTGTTCATTATAAAAGTCAAGTTGCAATCTTTGCCGATAGCTTAATTAGCTGGGTTTAGCCAATTTGATTCGATCAATCGCCAAAATCAAATTACTGTTTGTAGGACTAATAATGCAATATATATCCAAATTCTGCGTGCATGCACTTCCATGGAAAAATTCCAATATAGCAAGCTAGGTACATCTTAATTATTATTTTTCTTTCTTATAAAAAAAAAAAATTTATTTTTCTAATAACAAGCTGTGCCGGACTGCCTGCATTCGTATATATAAATAAAACAGAAAAATCAAGTACAAAATACACCAAATAGAACCCTAATTATATATAACAATAATGGAGCCACGTAACAGTTGTTCTTTAAATGATATCACATGATACAATTGAAAATAGTTCATGTACAAGTACATATAACATATGTACATTTCACATCGATCATAACTATTAGTACTCTCTTCCTTTCAAATATTTTTTGTATATATTTGTGTTAAAATATCCGTTAAGTTTCTTTAAAATCTTACATATATAGATGTTAAAAGTTCAGAAATATGCACTGTAATTATGCGATAAACGTAAAATTGTGCCTCTCAACCTTATACATTCTCTTACGAACAATGGTAAACTGGTAAGTGAGCTAAAGTCCCATAAACCACTATTTTCCTTTTCTTAATTTTTGGCCTTTGCCTTTAGAAATCTTACTTGAATATCAATGCATATGTATGTCCAGATTCAAGCAAGATGATCATTGCCCTCTTCTGTCTTTGACACTGCACAATATCGGTGTTCGTGCGAATCTTCACACTTTACAGCCGTTTCTCATTGGCATTTACGTACGATTATATTCAAAAGTATATCATTTAGCTACAAATTTTCTTAATTAGGGTGCTCGATCAAATAACTAGTACTTAAATTAGTACATGCAACCCCAATGCGTACCATTTACTAGTAACTGCAGCTAGTCTGCTACTGATGAATCTCAACACACAGAAAATACATATACGCAAGCACACCAATTCAGGCAGATTGATATAGGCACAGATATATATCTCACAAAGCTAAAGAGAACCTCATGCAAACTAGGGTTGCAGTTACGTATTTGAGAGGAAACACAATGGATCGGAGCACAGTGAGAAAAATCGATCTAATAGCATCTTAGTCGTAGTTACTTACTTACATACTTACAAGCACACACCCTCGTTCAAGAAAGGAAGAAGATCCAAGATCGGAAACAATAAACAAGAAAATTGAAGAGGGGATACGATATGAGATTATATTATACCATGAACAGGTACTATGGTCAAGAAAAACAGGAAAAACATGCAGAGCCCCTATACACATACACCATTCGACAACATCTGACCATTTCCAACCCTACAACGAATCTACAATTGGAAACCAAAAAAAAAAAGAATGAATCCTAGTGATCGATCTCATATGAATTATTCTGGAGCTTTGCTCATACTCTCGGCGATCTGAGCCAACGACTGCAAGTTACAACGTACGATGGTGTCCGCAAACACGCAGGTCTCCTCTTTCGTGTTCCCCGCCGGCACGTCGACGACGTACGACTCCACGACTACGGTTCCGGTGCCGTTCGAAGAAGCGTGTAGTGTCGTGACGGAGCGGTAGTTCCTCAGGCGGTGGTCCCCGCCGACGACGCTGAAGCTGAGCACGTGACGCTCGTCGTCCAGAATCTCGAGTCTCTCGGTGCTGGAGGCCGCGGGGAGGCCCGACACCACGAGCACCTCCCGGAGCGTGCCGACCTTGGCGGGGTCTCCGCCGATGACGTGGCAGCTCTTGAGGAAGTGCTTGTAGGCTTGTGGGTTGTCGAAGCGGCGCACGACGGACCACACGGAAGGGACGGGGGCGTCAATGTTCTGCACCACCACGGAGCAGCACTGGTTCGGCAAGGCCATGGCCGAGTACGCGTGGTGGACGGCCACGGAGTCCGGTATGTTGACGGCGCGTGGGGAAAGAGGAAGGACCTGCAGGCGGGTGACGGCTTGGGACTGTTTGTGGCTGATGGCCGCGGCCGCCGCGGTTGTTATTGGGTTAGGGGAGTTGATTCTCTGGAGCTGAACTGAGGAAGGCATTTGCGCCGATCCGACTCGCTCTATGAAGCTGGGGTGTTTATGGACAAAGCTTGGTTTTAGGGTTAACGGGGGAGAGAGATATATATGATCATGGAATGGTGGTGGTGGGAGAGAAAGAGAAAGAGAGGAAGAGAAGGAGGGTGGATTTATGTGGGTTTAATAATGGTGTTGTAGCTTTGAGTTGGTTCGTTCCGCTCCACTTGGATTAGTTTTGATGGCTTTGTTTCCTCGGACAGAGAAAGATGATCACAGAGCTTACGCCGGACGAGCAAGTGGATCCTCAACTTGCTGCTATCCTCCCCTCCTCCTTTGGACTTTGTGTATGTTTAGCTTGATTATCTCTTTTTTTCTCCAACTATGCCAATTCTCATTCGTTATTTAAAATTTTAAATGTAAAATTTTTCACGTAGTGAAAATGCAAGAATGATGGTTGGTGAAAATGGTAAACAAGTGGGGGAGCGGATTTCACACACAAATGTAAATTTGCACTATTAATGTGTAAGTCACGCCGATTAAAACTGTAAAGGTAGAAAATGAAAATTCTTATTAATTAATTCCTCGTATTTTCATTTTTAATCCGATTAGATTAACCATTTATAATAAGAGAACATTTTCTTTGTGTCCTCACTTTCTGTGTTTGAAACACATAGCTAGACTAGATTTTTGGGTCACGTAAATGATTGGTTTGGATTAAATAAAAGGCTAGATTATTACGTATATATTGGTTGCTCGATTCGATCACCTTCACGTTTGACGTGTATAAGAATTTTCGGTACAGAGTTCTTTGACCAATGTAATAGAGCTTTAATTTCCTCGACATGCGCTATTAGCAACAAAACTAATTCACCTTTAATTGGTTAAGTTTATGTAGGAAAAGGATAGTGCTTGAAGTAATGGAGCACTAATTTCCTCGACATGCACTATGACTAAAAGATACTACGTGATGAAACTAATAACTTACCTTTAATTTGTGCAAAATTATGGTACAATGTCTATCATGGTCAACATATCAATGTAAACAAAACCCTTAGCTTTCTTCCTAAAAACCCTAGCTTTAGGCGAAAGAATATCGTATAAGAAAGTTACACTCTAGTACGTAGTAATTGCATACTCTCCTATTCTTTAATTTCATTGTTTAAAAGATAAGCAGAAGTCGAAAAAATCCAAATTAAACGAAGATCAATGAGAAGTTTGGACATTCTTCCTTTACTGTTTCATTCGACCTTCTCCAAAATCCATTCTATTACACTAATTAATCTCTGAGCTTAGTTAGAAAACAGTTGAGCTGTCTCAAACATTTTTCTGCAAAACTTATATATATGCAAATAGCTAGATCTTTATCAAGTTATCATGACAATATTTTGGTGCCTTTTGACTTATCAGCGCCATTGTGGTTGTCCATATGATATTTATATGTACAGTTCGTCATCTTGTTTAAACTTGTATAGCTTAGTTTCAACTTTTAGGAGTTTCCACCAAACAAAACAGATTCGGCATGCTTGGCTTGAATTCCGACTATCCACTACTCGACATTCGTATATATTGACTGCCAGAAAATCTCATCGATCAATTAATCAAATTATCCACCATGCATAACAATATCCACTTGCTATTAATAACAACATTTTCCCCAATTGGATTCAATTATCCACTAACAACTTTTAATGCATAATAGTTAATTTGCTGCTTAATGTGTATATATGGATTTGATGACTTAAAGATTGTCGAGAGTCATGTCAGAACGCTTCCTTGGCAACTAAAAATAAATTGAGATTTAACTCCCGTTAATATCGACGAGATTCAAACCTGAATATGCGGGTTTCACATCAAAGTTCTTACCAACTCGACCATCTGTGATGATCGGCTAGATTAGTAACATATGTACTCTTCTTCGTTCTTTAAGCCTTCAACTGGGTTCTATTTTATTACCCAGAACAACTTTCCGCTTTCTCTATTCTTCCCAGTACGTGGTTGAATTTACTTTACTATCTTTCCGCGTGATTCCCTCAACTTTCCTTTCCTTTTCGTCCTTGTTCAGTTTTTCTAATTCCACCAGCCTTCACCAACTTGATCGTTTTCAAAGTTGGAACCCACTCCTTTCAGTCTTTCACATGCATTTGGATTTGGTACTCTCCCAACTACACCCTTTGCTTGATGCCTTTAGTTTTGCAGTAGGTAAATTCTTTTCAAGTTTGAACAGTACTAGGGTAGGGTGGCGTTGATCAAACTCAAGTTGGTATTTCACTATTTCATATGTTTTCACAAAGCGAGACATAAAAAACCATATATTATACACCCTCTTTTAATTTGATCTCGGTTAGGTTTAAAATGCAAGTAGAATAGACGTTTACAGAACAGAGTTCAACGAGATAAAAATTTCAGTTGAAAATTATAACAGAGCCGTCGATGATGTAACAGATGTTAAAAAGGATTGTTAGTAATAATTTCAATACCATTAACAAGATACCACCTGCGCGTTGCTGCGGGCTATGATTTCTTGATGATGAATAATATTCAATCCCCATCTCATGCCTCCCATGTGCCGCCACCTTTTTTAAATCTTAGGACAAAAACACAATTCACCCGGACTTGGGGCAAAAACACAATTCACCAAAGTTATAAACAGTAGTGAACAATGTTTTTCCCCTTTATTGTTTTAGTATATAGAATTACCGTACTATTCTCTGTTCAGCTGTTCCATTTTCGGGGCATGCTTGGTTAAAAGATAGGTCAGGAAGGTAAAAATGTAGTGATCGAAAATGCATAGAAACTTCGACTACTTTTCGAAATGAAATCTTAAACACCGTACCATTTCAGGGTGATCAAAGGGAATGCTTCTGCTGTTATATTACATTATCCTGAGCGATGACCACTGTACGCTGTGTAATCAGGAAGCTCTTATGCAGCAATCTAACCACATCTTGGATGGAGTCAAGCACAATCAGATCATGAAAAAGAAAAAGGAAAGAAAGAAGCTATTCAGATTAACACTTTCGTTATGACATTAAGCATCAACACTTATATAATGCATGCAGTTATGCCCAGAACTTTGGTAAGTTTTGAACCAAATTTGGTTGAACTTTCATCCCAAACCTACCCACCCCCATGTGCCAATATATCTACTGATATCCATACCTTATATAAGTTCTAGCAGACCGGGTATATTACAATATCAGCATACACTACATAAGTTCATAACTATCACCCATTATCTTGATGAAAACTACAACAACACAAGTTCAACCAAAAGAAAACTTGAAAAGATGAGAACAACGTGCGGTACTGGAAATTGAAGAAAGCTGTTAGTGCGAACTGCAAAGACCTGGGTTTTGAACTCATATTATGCAACTTTGTCCTGTCTTGACATTAGGCAGGTTCTTTTCCGGATTAGCTTGTTTATCCCAACAGGAGTCATTAGCTGCTTTCAACTCCAAATGTGTGGTACTTCTTGTTATAACTGTTGCAGTATTCTTGTAACACTTTCTGCCGTACGTGGTGATGCCTACACATAAACATAAAGTAATTCATGACACAATCAATTATACATTAGCCAGTATATATACAATGTTTAACATTCTTTTTTTCCTCGTCCCCCTAGAAAAATTCTCACTTAGAATCTAACCCAACCTCGACCCATGTCTATTGTTCTTCACGTACTATTTTTATTAAAATCAAATTTAAAAGTTAATATGCAACAGGGAAATTGACATAGAAACAAGGCGAGAATAGCTGGAAGGGTTTTGAGCAGTCCTTACCTCTACGAAGTATGTGTTGAAGCCTTTTCATTTTTCATGATCATATGGAATGCCTTACTCTTATCTTCACCCACCATCTCCCTCAATATATCATCTTCAATCTTCTCAGCTTGCCAGCGAGAAGGATCCTCCACAAATGCCTCACTGAATATCATGCTGGATACCCACTCTTTCCATGTAGTCCTTCTGTACTTGTCTTCTTCGAGTGTTCCTGTTGCCAATAGCTGATAAACATACACAACCTTTTGCTGACCAGGCCTAAAAGCTCGTGCTATAGCTTGCTTCGTCTTCGAAGGGTTCCATTCGGAGTCCAATAAGATAACCCGAGATGCAGCTGTCAGACTAATGCCTTCAGCACAAGCTGTGATAGATGCAAGCAGAACCCTTGAGGCTCCACCTGGTTCTTCAAATTTGTCCATAACCTTTCCACGTTCAAATAACTCAAGATCCCCGGTCAGAACCAAAACTTCTCTGCCTCGCTCCCATTGAAAGACCCTCTCAAACAATTCTAGAAAGAGTTTCACAGGTGCAATGTTGTGGCAGAAGATCAAAACCTTTTCTTTTCGAGTAACACGGTAAACCAGGTTCAAAACAAACTTGACTTTGGACCCTTTGTGCAAATCATACTTGTATTGCTCAAGTGCCAACAGTTCTTCAGGACTAAAGAACTTATCAGCACAAGCTGCAGTTTTGATTAGCCAAGGATGTATTGATCCAAGGGTGATCAGAAGTTCTAGTTCCAAGGGATACCCTTTGTACGTGGCCATTATTTGTTGCAGTCTATCCAAAATCACTTGTTGAATGTCAGTGGTGTTCATCAACAAGGTGTAAATCTGTAGACCAGGAAGGGTGTCTGAATTCCCACCTTCATACACATCTATAAATCTGTTTGTTATCTTTCTCAGCTTGTTGAGACCTTCAATCCTCTGATCTTCCCCTTCGTTTGAATCAATTTTCTTGGCAATTTTATCCAAGAACAACTTTCTGGCTCGAGCTTCCATCAAATGGCGTGCTTTGTCTTTCAGTGCCTTCTTTTTCCTTCTGTATTTTGGGTCCAATGCCTTCAAAACTTCATTCACAAACTTTGGCCTTGCTAAACAAAGTGTGTTGAAGTATTCACAGAAATTGTTCTGAAACAAAGTACCTGAAAGCAATATTCTCAAGTCAGTTTCAACTTTCATCAATCCCTTCCTCAACCTTGATTTGGTACTTCTGGGGTTGTGCCCTTCATCTAGAACTAGGATCCCTGGACTTTCCCTCAGCACTTGAGCCATAAATCTTCTGTGGACAAACTTTGAATCTTCACGCATCAATGTTAGGAAAGAAGTATACCCCATGACAAGTACACTAGGTTGTGCATGCCACTTCTGTATTTTTTCTAGGCAATCGAGAACATGCATCACATCATCAGTTGGCTTCGGGCCTCTTGTATAGCTTGCTGAGTTATTCCTGAACACTCGATAGGTTCTACGACCGTGAATTAGATAAACAGGAATAGGAATGTTCCATTTAATGAATTCCTTGTACCAGGTGTAGAGTGTTGTCTTTGGAGCAAGGACTAAAGGTCGTTTCCCAGGGAACAACTTCAGGTAGCTAACAAGAAATGCAATGATCAAGAAAGTTTTCCCAGCTCCAGGAGTATGAGATATAACACAGCCACCATTTTTCTTGGATTTCTTTTCCATCAATGCTGGTTCCATAGATCCTGCAATATTCTTCCATAAAAATTCAAAAGCCTTTTTTTGGTGGAATAGCAGTTTCTTTCTAAGTTCAGGAATTAAAGCCCAAACATTTTCATTTTCTTCTGGAACAGGCTCATCCACAGGTATATCACGTTTGTGGAAGAAATTGAATTGCTCATATTCAGCTCTTTTAGGATCTGGATCTTCTTCATCTGGTTTTTTATCATCTGTGAACCCACACGGGTTTCGCACCTAAAGATATAAGCAAGAAATTAGGTGCAGTTGATAATGTTGCAAACAGATCTGCCTAAATGAAACTCCTCATCAAAAAAAAAAAACTGAAACTCAAAATTCTGTCATACAAATTGAGCATAGAGCACATAGAGCAGAACAAGGAATGTGATATAAACATTGCATGCAAGTCTCTACAGCGACTTACAAAGGGGGGTGTTACATGTCTGATTTCAGTCTTCACAAAGCCACATATAATGCACTTAAGCCCAATTTCTTCATCCAAAGTGAACTCATGCTGGCAACCTGGACCTGAATTTTGTCTAAAGTTACCTGAAGTCGCACCATTTGATTCCTGAAAAGTAGATTCAGCAGTTCAAATGTATTAATCATTGTGCAGTAAGAGAACTTCCCCAAAGAATACATAATTTAATATTTTTGTTCAAATGTTGATGATAAAGCTACTGAAAATTAGATGCCAGTGAAAATCCTAATATTATACCTCATCACCTAGAAGATAACATGATGCCAATACTAAATCAAATTCTTTCCACAGCCTATCCTCCTCAGACATTTCCTCCTCCTGCTCATCTTCTGGCATTTCAGTTTCGTCCTTTTGGTCAAAATTCTTTTTTTCCTTGAAATTTTTCCACTGGTCCATAATGTTTGGTTCTTGCTTGTTTGAGCAATCCATGTCTTTCAAGAACTTATTTATCAGCTCCTTGTATGCACCTGCATTTAAGGATCTCTTTGAATAAGCTCCAGTATACCGATCTGTCCTTTTTGTTCGTATAGGGGGATGATGATATGCGTTATGATAGCCTCTTCTCTGAAATCTGCTAGAGGATGCACCTCCATCCCATTTTGTATGAACATCCATGTCTTCCAAGCCAGCAATTTTGTTTCTTTTCGGTTTCTGTGCTTTAGAAGTACTGAAACGATAATAATGCTTGGCAGAAAATTCACCACTGTCTTTTGAACGATTTGCAGGACCATTGGCTTTTGGAGGAAAGCCATTAGCATTTGGAGGAAAGTTTCCAGGGGTTAGCTGATCACATTTGACAGACGCAGGAACAATGGCTAGTTGATCAGCTCGACATTTCTTTGTCTTATTTTTAGCCACACCTGATTTCACTTTCATCCACTTAATCTTGCTTTCTTTGCATTCAAATAGATCATCATTGTCACTGGAGTTTGATCGCTTCCTCTTAGAATCAGCGTTTTGCTCTGCCTCAGTACTATCCTCTTCCAACGAGGTGCTTGTCTTCTTACGAAAAAGGTATGATAGTGGTAAGTACAACTCGTCATCAGAATCATCTCGTGATTGATCTATCTTATATGGCCTGCTACGAATGGGGCCTATTTGTATCTCAGAGGGAGCATCACATGCAAGGAAACGATCAGGTTGTGTCTTTCGACGCTTGGAACGCCGCAATTCTGGAAAATCAGAAGTTGGAGATGGTCTATCTTCATGCATGTCACAAGCAGGATCACCCCCAGTAGAGTCATCTGGAACCAACTGAAGTATTATAGGTACTGGGATCCCATTTTCTACTCCGAAATTCACAGCTTTAAAAGAGTTTCCAGAGTCTGATGGAGTTGTGTCATCATTACCACTAAAAATTTGATACACAATCTTGTTCTGCACTGATCTTACATCAAATACAATCTGCTTCAAGGAAGATGTAACAAGCAACCATGACAGGTCGGATAAGAATTTCCCCAATAGCAATTTAGTGTTTGGCAGAGAAGAGCTGTCCACAGAGCGATCCCAACGGTAATACTGATTTCTACAAGAATTCCTGTCAAGCCTTTGTAAAATGAAAACCTGATCAATTCCAATAACTTCAGTTTCTTTTTTGAGTGTTGCTCTCTCTGAACCTAGAGGTCCTTGGTTAACATAAAAGTTGACATGAAATCGGCATGAGCATTGAGAGTCATGAGGCCCCCTTTCAATAGAACTTATTCTAGCATCAACACAAATCTGCATCAGAAAGAGCACCTGTTACTCAGAATCAAAAATCTACACCTAACAGTTAAAATATTTGGTAAGACTATTATCTTTTCTTTCTGTTTTGGTTCACCCTCTCCATATGATACATGCAGGGTCTTCCTCTGAGGTAATGTTTGGTTATTGTTATTATTTTGCCATCATGTAAGGATTAGGGATGTTTGAAATTAGACTGCTACTCACCGCATCTCGCCTTTTCTCATCCGAACTCTCTGTATGATCAGAGTTTGAAAGCACACAAATATCAACACTGGGCCTCAACAAGCAAATGCAATCATATAAAGTTGCTCTTCTTGATCTTACTCGAAGGTTGGCAAATGGACCTTTATCCTGAATCACACAGGGATGGTCTACAAATTTCATGTTCATAGTTCCATTGCTAAGTCTTATAAGTTCCACGCCTTTCCATGATCCACAGCAAAGAGCCTCAAAGGCTGCCAAGGTAAAGATTGATTGTAAGATTGATGATAAGATCATAAGAAATGTTACAACATACCACTCTTAAAAATCAAATGTTTCACCGGAAGTGGAATTATGATAACATAAAAGCATGAGCTAGTGTCTAAGAGACAAAAGAACTGAAACAAGCGCCATTATCCTTGCATTATACTAAAACTGACATGCATCAAGAGCTGTGTTCTTAAATTATTTCAAAATCTAACTAATGAGAAATCATTCCCCTTTCTTTACAAGGAAAATTCATTTCTTTTAGAAAGAATGACTGGTTGCTAGCTATCGATGAGTATTAGCGGCAATGCGGGTCCCAACATTATCTCCGCTCTTAAGGCCAGAAGTCGATATGTGCCCATGGGCATTGGACTATAGTAGTGTTCATGATGGTATATACGAAAATTTGATTCTCATAACTTCATGCTTTGAGCCTAGTGTTAGAAACAAAAATGACTAGACAGTAACAGACATTTCATTAACCCTGAGATAACCAGTAAAATGAATTCATTTGAAACAATGAGATCACATTGAATATTGCAGTTTTAACCTGGTTCTTGCTGAACTCCCCAGAATTCTCGACAAGCGTATTACTTATTATAGGAATTTAATTTGGAAAGGAAACAAAAACTGTGCAATTAAAAGAAAAATGCAGACAGATGCTTACGATGAGCATCAAATGGATGCTTAGCTCGATACAGATGCCTCTTTATCTTCATTTTGATGTCAAGCCTCCCGTATCCGCAACACAATGCCAATCACTATTGACTAATACTGCACACTTCAAACATCAAAACCTCACATTATTATGCTTGCCGGCTTTCAAAATAGGTTCACAGTTACGTTACTACTTGCAGATATCTAGGTCACACAGTTACAACAGCATATCCAACATAATTATAGTGAAGAAGTATTTTCCTTTTTCACTATTATTATAAAGTCCATGAAAAAAAGGAAAATGATCGACTTTCAAAACGTAAAAACAATTCTTTTTTCATTTTACCCAAAAGTAAAATAATTCAGTCAAATAATTGGAGAGAGAAAGAGAGAGCCTCTACAATTACATAATAGATTTCAGTATTAAGAAATGACAACCTTTACATGCAACAAAAGTAAAAGAAAAAAAAAGTAAAATTTGTTTCTTCATGTAGTAAAAAAAAAACACGCAAGCTCTGCAGACTCCCCAGAAAACAAGAGAAGTAGAGAACCCAAAACAGTCATAAACTCCATAAACAACCTTATACCAAAAACTACGAACCACTAACATATCTGAAATGAACACAAAACCAATCAAACTCAAACCCCAGTTTCCTGATCACGATTCCTCTCCAAAAACCAAACACAAACAAATAGCTTTATAGCTTTTATCAGCAAGTAAACGAATAAGAAAACGTACTCTGAAACAAAATCAAGCTGGAATCAAAGCTTCATGGCCCCAAATGGTAGTCGACAATATGAGGAGTTGGATGATCGGAGCTATGATTGTTCCGGCACCGGAGCTCAAAGGCGGACATGTTGCGATGAAGATGGAATCATTTACACAGTGATAGTGGGCATTGGAGTGAGTGAGATAGAGAGAGAGAAAAGTGATGGAATTGACAGTGGTGGAGAAATCCATATATTAAAAGTCGAGACTGAAAAGAAAGGGGTGCCTTGAAATTCGGGTTTTTCTGTTTTTTTGCATGAAGCGCAAAAAGAGGGAGGGTCAGGGGCAGTGGGGTGTAAATAATGGACGTCGGGGTGGGCGGTCTGGGGAGGTGGTAAGTAGATCGGACGGCTGTGGTTGAGGTGAGTGGGGAAGTCATGTCAGTGGTGACGGAAACGATGACAATGAATTCGCAACAAACTCTCACACAAGGTTGTTGGTCGCAGATTCTATCCGAATTTAAAATTGGTGTGAAATGCATTTGGTCAAGTATTTGACCGGGTCATGGCCCAAAAGCCAATATGTCCGTTTGGTTTTTTCAAAATGCACAAGAGCTTCGGGTCCGGCCCAGACCAATACGCTCATTATTATCACCCATCGAAAGTGGGGTGAGTAAAATTTTCTCAACCCCAAACGCAATATTTTGCTCCTCGTTAACTTTTATAGGAAACTACAAAGAAGAGTGAAATTTACGTACCGTCAATTGTAATTCACACGTTGTAAAACAAATACAGGTATGAAAGTTTTAGTAGAGAAAGAAATTAAGAGTATCTATAACAGTTTTTTCAAAATTTCTTTAAAATGGGAAAACAAAAACCAAATCTTTAAAAAAAAATTACTTAAACTCCAACAGCTTTCCCATTTTAAAGATTTTGGCATTTATTACTACAAGAAAATATTCTACATCATCTTTAATTATAACAATAGAAATAGTCTATATTTTATTATAACAATAAAAATAATCAATAAAATATTTTATATTATTTTCTTCTCATTGGAGCATGAGGAATTTATGATAATTAATTTCAATAATTTGGAGAATGAAAGCTTTGCTGCAAATTTGATGAATGAATGCTTCTCTTTCTTCCTCATCCCTATTATGAGGAATGAGACGAGAAAGTTGTTGGACCACAAAACACCTTAAAATTAAGAAAATCAATAAAAATGAAGAAGCTGTTGGAGATGCTTTAAAGATCGGTGTTTGGTTGCTAGAGTCCGGAAGTCATGTGTGAGTGGATCCACGATACTGTTGTCTTGATGTTATGGGCAAAGATTAAAATATTTGTATCAGCATATTTATCGGTACTTTGAAAAAGTGAGATATCGGATATTTCGAGGATATATCGAAGATATTGTGGAAAAAATATCAGAAATTCGGGAAGAATTTTGTTCTAATTAATAAAATATTTAATTTATTTTTTTGAAAGATAAAATATTTAATTTATTGAATTTATTTATAAATTGTACAAACATCAACTTTATCTACATCTAGAAATAAACTCCAAGTGGTTGAAAATATGTACGATGGTGCACAAAAGTATAGTATTCAGACCGAAAAGAATAACCTTACGAATTGTACTGTTGAATATGATAGTCGCATATTTTTTTGGAGCTATCAACTGTTCCCCTTATATCTCTTTTCGAATATTGTTGATGGTGATTCTTGTTTACATCTAAATTTTTTACATATATTTATTTAATATATCAGAGATTTATCGTAAATTTCCTAAATATTAGAGATATATTGACGGAATCAGAGATATTTGACAGAATCGGTGGAAAATAAGATATTTACCTCTCTAGATATATCGTATATTTCTTTAATATATCAGAGATTTATCGTAGATTTCCTAAATATTAGAGATATATTGACGGAATCGGAGATATTTGACAGAATCGGTGAAATATAAGATATTTACCCCTCTAAATATATCGGTCACTCCAAAAAAAGAGATATCGGGTGATATATCGGATATATTGCAGATATTTTAATCCTTGGTTGTGGATAAGTGCTCCTATTTATCCTTTATTATAATTAGTTAGACTAATCTTGTTTGACCACTTCCATTCTATCTTGTTCGCGAATTTATTCGACCGTGGCCCAATTTGACAAGAACCCAATTCTGATTGTAGGCCAATCCGCTTTGAGTGGATTAATGTTTTGATGGATTATGTCTCACTGACGACCCAGCTCACTTTGAGAGTTCGAGGAGAACTGCTTCCTACCAACTTTACTCTATTCATCCACATCCATCCAACCTGCATTTTAATTAGAATTCTATCTTTAAGCACAACAAAAATATTTGCTCAATTGCTCCCACAAAGAGAAGAAGAGGGCTCTGTTTTTCTGAAAACCAAGAACCCAGAATGCGATTCCGAGATGGAGGATCATAATAAGAACTTAAGAAGCACAGTAGTGAGGAGGATCGACCTGTGAGAGTTTAGCCAAGCTGCATCGTAATTGTAGAGATTGCATGCCCCGAACGCCATGTTACTGGATTAGACATTGCACGCAATGCCATTAACAAGGCCCTCCAGGTCTCTCCTGTTGAATCTGTGCTCAATTATGTATCCTCTATGCTGCCGGTTTGGAAGAAATCTTTATGCGGCAAATACATAGAGTTTCAACTTTGCTACTATAGAGGGCTCCACTAATTCCAGAATCCTCACTACATTCACAATCTCCTCCCAACGCTCTACAGTGAGAATTGACATCAGTTCCTAGCTTGCCATCAATTTTTTATTGGTTCAGGCGGTGAACATAAGCATCACCAACATAATCCCAGAATCTGTTGGCTCTTCAAGTTAAGAGAATAGCAGTGCTTTGTATCCTCATAATGCCTAACAGCGTGTTGGCCTTGTTTATATCTTTTTATTGAAGGAAAAATAATTATCAATTACGATCCACTGGTCAAATACAGAAAATATTTCAACAATTAAGAATTTGCAGGGTGATTACGATCTAGCTATAGAACACTGACAATTAAGAACAAGAAACGCTGCAAAGAAAGAACAATGCTTTTGCTTTTCCTTTTTATTAACATATTTTCATGAATTATGCATATTTTTATATCAAGTACGACTGTTATACACAATTTGTCTCACTTCATCCCATCTACAACAAAGAATCAGTTCATGGGCTGTCTTATATATCATAGTCAGAGCAACTGGTTCATGGAGGAGAAACATAAAAATCCTCGATGCTACATTCTCTCGTCTAAAAGTCCAGAGAACTAGCTCATTGACACGATCAACCCCCAGGAGCAAAAAACATTTCACCCTACTAAGTATGTAACCACAACTCTACTGGAATCCATTATCAACACAAGATATGGAACCAAGCCAATGGAGCAGGCTGCACAAACTCTAGCTTTTGACATTCCCTCATCAACTTCAGTTGTCAGCTCCTCCAGGGAAATGAAAATCAAAATCATCCATGTTGAAGTATCTGTGGTTGTCTACCCCAACATTACCATCCTGCAACTGAAGATTTAACAAATCAAAGCCATAGTCAGCAACAGAAGGCTCCTGGTCCATATGCTGAACACTCCCGGAAGTCGTGCCATCTGGATACTGCACCTGGTATGATGAATTCGACGGCGTGGCACTCTCAACAGGGGCCGTGTCCGCAAACTGAGAACGACCAACATCAGAGCTTGTATCTTGCTGCAATTTCAGGGTAGGAATGGGTTTATCATCCGTAGGGCCGACTAAGTCATCCACAAAGAGAAGCTCTTCCAGTGAAAACTGATTCAAATAATTGACATCAAAACCAATCCAGTCAAGTGCTTGCTCTTGGACACCAGGTTGATCTGTATGAGCGTGATCCATAGGAACCTCGCTTTTCACATCTACATCCTGTGTGGCATTAGAGGCACTGGGTTCAGTATACGCATTAGACCAAGCACGACTAGTCAATTCACCCTCACCATCCTCGGTTTTCACTTTAACGGATTCCTCCTCTGCACAGACCTCGGAGTGATCAGACTGATTAGACATCGTAGTAGACTCGCAGCATCCTTGTTTCGCCACCGTAGAACACCCTGATGGAGTGGTAACTGACGAAGTTTCATGTGACGATTCATTCCAAGAAGACACATAACTATTGCGATTGTTCACATTAGGCTGGTTAAGGCGGGCATTGGCACCATACATGGCTTTAGCAGCCTCATCATAAGCAAGCGCAGCATCAACAGCCGTGGGGAAAGTACCTAACCAAAGCCTACTCCCTCTGTTGGGCTCTCGAATCTCTGCAACCCACTTCCCCCACGTCCTCTGCCTAACACCTCTGTAATTACACCGCTGATTCTCCGGCCCTCCTTTACCTTTCATACAACCCTTCTTCGACCCCTTGGACTGTACCTTGCGTATCTTATCACCGTAGATCCCAGCCTCCTTAAGCCTGTTAATCTCTTTCCACCTCGACAGAGTCTCCTCAACACTGCCTGCATCGTTTTTACTTCGCCTCCTCTTCCTAGAACTATCCAAGGGCTGCGAAAACCCATTCGAACCTTGATTATAAGCACCCATTACTCTTCGCTGGTCTATATTAATATTCTCAATCCCTGAAACACTTGGATTCTTCACAATCTGCACTATAACCAAAAAGATTTGTTAACCACCGCTAGACTTGTATATATAGCGACCAAATAAACCAAATAATTAATCCAAAAAGGAATCGGAGTTTTCTTGGGCACCAAGTAGGAAATCAAATCCTAAAAGCTAAAGATTAGGGACTTGGCCCCCAAGTAACCAAAATTATACCACTTTTGGGTTCAAGAAACACAATTATATAAATCCCAACACAACTCCAACCCCCAATTTTTACAGAACAGAAAACCCCCAAAATCCCAAACCTCAAAATTTAAGCAAATATATGAAATCAAGTAAATCAAACAGAGAAGAAAGAGAAAATCAAAGGCTGAGACAACTAACCTCGTGAAACGTTCGCGATAAATCCCAAGATTTCCCGTGAAAATCGGACTTCCACAATCAAAACGACACCGCAGTACGCGTTTTGCTCGGTTTGTTCTTCTACTATAAAAAGAGAGAGTTTTAGAGAGTCGATAAGCTTCTAAGCAAATCCAGAAATTTTCAGGACTGGGAGCTCCGGGAGATATTTATAGCCTTCTCTCCTCTAGATATTTCCATCCTCCAGATATTTTTTTATTGCTTTATTTCTTTTTTGCGGCTATGGATATAAGTGACGTGGCGCGTTATCAGTCGCTTTCGTGGCGCTTCGGCCCCGATCCTGTGGCCACGTGTTCTCCCGAACCTTCCCGAACCACCCGTTTTACGCGTCACTGTATTGGGACTGAAGCAATCTGTGTCCTGCTATTTTTAGCTTCCCTGTAATGCCCTGATAAAGTCGTGAAATTTACGATTGTGCCACTGGAGAACGGATGGTTTCCTTTTCCGCTAAGAATGAAGCTACGCCTTCCACGTGCCTTCGCCCTCGTTAATGAGGAGTTAGACTTCTGACTTTCGTAAGCAATTGCATGTGAGGCACGTGTCACTTTCGGAGCCGGAGACTAGGGTCTTCGTTGTTGATCCACCACCACGGCAGTGACGGCGCCACCGTACGTGTAAGTGGTGTAACCAGCTTCGGCTCATGTCATCAGTGACATGTTTCATATACTTTGGTATATTCCGAGAGTGCGTGGTTGCTGATGCAAGCATGTGGTTGCTAAAGTGTGAAGTAGAGTGTAGGTGGTTTGTCTATGTTACTTTGTTTTCAAGGCAAAAACATTTTTGATAACAACCAAACGGGGTGTTCTGAGATGCTAAAAGTTTTAGTCAGTGACTAATGACGTCTAATTAGGAGTCATCATCAATTAGGATTATGTGTATTTGGACACAAACGTACATTTACTACCTTAAGCGAAAAAAGAAAGATGATTCAAAACATCGAGATATATTTTAATTACATGAATATATAACTTAATGATAATAGACGTACATCTATAACTTCTTGATCTGTACGTGAGTACGTCTACGACGTCTAGCACTGTCGTTGTGCAAAATGTACCCGGAGACCATGGTCGGCCTTCGTTGCTCCCTTAACCAACGTATGTGTAATATTTTAGCTTTTGGCTCATGGCATGCATCAGCGACGTCATGTTCATACTCTGGTGTAGTAAAATGCTAATGCAGTAACGCGTGTTTGCTCCTGCAAGAGGAAGCAAATCTGCTGTGCCCAAAAACCCTGTGCCAAACCTGTGCCATCTACCAAATTCTGACACCTGTCTCTACCCAAAACAAGCTTAACTCTGTTAACCACATCATTAGTTTTAATAAAAAATGGATAAAAAAAAATCTTAATTAAAGATTTCAAGAATCGATGTTCGACTCTACCTCTTCCTCTTCCCCTCTTTGTTCTTACGCTTCTTTGTTCTTCTTTCTCTGCTTCTCTGAAAAAAAAAAACCCAGTATATTTCTCCTTCTCTCCAACGACATAGCTGCCGGCTGCCGTGGTTTTAGTTTTTATTCTTGTTCGTCATCTTTATGGCTGGTTTTGGTCGACATTTGAGTGATTGACTGACGAACTCTGTTTTCATAGGTAGACATATCTTCTGTTTTCATATTTGTGGATGACAAATATTATTCTTGTTCGTCATCTTACTCTCTGGAATGCATATCATACTAATATACATTCTTTATGTACTGATATTCATTTTATTCTTGTTTGGTTTAATGCTGAAGCTTATGGACACAGAAAATAGTTGCGAAGAGGTTCATATTCAAGCAAACTCACGTCGAAAGTTGGATTTTTTAGATGAAATTGACTTGAACACTTCGGCTGAAGATGATAGTGCGGAAGAAAAGGAGTTCGAACCTGTTGAAGGTAATGAAAAAGTAGATTATGTACATTCCAAGGTTAGAAAAGAGTTGATTCCAGTCATTGGAATGGAGCATGTTGAACAAGTGTTGTTTGTTCCTTGTAGAAGATGCACCATTTTGTGAGTTTAAATGTCATTTAGTGGACATGTACCATTTTCCCATCAATTTTGTAAACCGGAATTTGAGAATGGAATGCTTTATTTCTTATGGGATCAAAACTGATGAGAAGTTTGATTTAGCTAAACCCAAATAACCATGTTATTTAAAGGGCAAGGAATTATAGATGCATATGGTGATGACTCATTGCTCTAGCTACAGGAAACTAAAAACTGATTGTTTTCAGGGTACTGAATGCTAATTATGCAAGCTAGAATAGGTCCATTTTGGAATGCATGACTCATGTATTTAGGATATAAGGGAGGCAAGTATGTAACTATGTAAGTTCATGATCTGATTTGCCTAATCAGAGACGAGGGACCATCTGGTTTGTCATATGAAATTGAGAAGAGTCCAGTTTTGTCATCATTTTCAGCCAAGGAAACAATCAGCATCATAAGAATAAACCAAAGCCAAGGCACACCTAGCTTTCTCCCAATCACATAGATATCACCTCCAGCAATATCTCACATCACTTCTTGAATACCTAATGTGCACTTCAGCATCCCAACAATTCCAATCATAACTCGTCAAAATCAAACTTTAACCTATAAAAAGAAAAGCCCAGTAGCTCACTACGGGAGTTAAACACAACAGGTTCAATCATGTCTCTCCTCCGCATCTTTGTAGTGCTTCCTCCTCTTCGTCGTAATACCTTTTCAGTTCTTCTCATCGCAATCATGTCTCTCTTTCGTGAGGCCAAAAGAGATAGACGAACATAGATTCGAAACTAGGATGGGTTTACAAACAAGAACAGAAGATATGTCTGCCTTTGAAAACATAGTTCGTCAGTCAATCACTCAAATGTCGACCAAAACCAGCCATAAAGATGACGAACAAGAAGAAAAACTAAAACCATGGCAGCTATGTCGTTGGAGAGAAGGAGAAATATACTGGGTTTTTTTTTTTCAGAGAAGTAGAGAAAGAAGAACAAAGAAGCGTAAGAACAAAGAGGGAAAGAGGAAGAGGTAGAGTCGAACATCGATTCTTGTAATCTTTAATTAAGTTTTTTTTTATCTATTTTTTATTAAAACTAACGATGTGGTTAACAGAATTAAGCTCTATTGGGGTAGAGACAAGTGTCAGAATTTGGAAGGTGGCACAGGTTTGGCACAGCAGATTTGCTTCCCCTGCAAGAGTGACGAAGGAAATGATGTTTTGAGATGCTAAAGATTTAGTCAATGACTAATGACTACTCTTAATTAGTCCTTCTCAAGTAAGATTTTCTTAATTAAGACTGTTGAAAATCGAGGTTTCGTTTCTGTGCTTGGGTTACGTACTCCAGGTGGTGAGAAAATGTCAGAAATTAGGTTTAGGAAAAAAAAAAAAAAAACTTAAAATAGAGTTCGATTTTCCATCATCAACTCATTCAAACTCTACGAGAATAATCAAATCGGTTATAAGTTTTGATGATCGTTCCCAGTGAACCTTCAATTTCTCTCCAATTTTCTTGTGGACTACATTTTCCACTTTTCTTCATATATATAAAAAGATAAGTAAACCGGCCACAAAAACTTTTACCGCGCATTTGAATGAACACCATCACATTCTCAATGGCCTGGTTCAACTATCGACTCGAGGCCTTCATATTCACCGAGTAAGATTTGTTTTGTTGATCGTTTGTTTCACACAGAAATTTCTGTATGGATAATTCATAGGGGCCAATATCGGGACCAGTATCAACCCTATGAATTATCCCAGTAGTAAAATGATAACCTGGATCATTCAGCAATAAGATTGTTGCAAAATCAAGTTGTTGGGAGGCACAGAAATGGCTCAACTTGAGCAGTTTGCACCGACTTATGTTTGTGCGCCACCGGCTGAAACAGCTTCGAGAGGGTTTTGGTTTCACGAAGATCCTTTGGACTATACAGTTCCTGCAACCCTAGCACAAGTTATCCTTGTCATTGTGACCTTCCGGCTACTTTATTTTCTTCTCAAGCCTCTAGGACAGACCAAACTCACTTGTCATCTCCTGGTACTTGCGCTTTTTCACGCCTCGACGATTGTGGGTTATATTATATTTATTTTTCAATCAATTTATGAATCAGTAATCATTCTAAAACAAGTGTTTTTGTTGGTTCTTCCTCTGATCAGGCTGGCATTATCTTGGGGCCTTCTCTGGTAGGGCGCAACCAGTTTATGAGGGACAAATTATTAAACCTGAAAGATGCGTCGTTGTGGGCGACAATGGGTCTGTTGGGAGCTACATTATCCATGTTCATAACTGCGGTAAAATTTGACATAAGAATGGCTAGAAGGACAAAGCTTTCTTTCAAGATAGGTGTTCCAGGGCTCCTTATCACCATTGCAGTAACCTTGGGCCTTGGATACCCGCTAGCCAGCTTCATTCCCGGAATTAAAAAAGGGATCTTCCCCCTTTTTTTCTTTTCTATTCTGTCTTTCACTTTCGTCCCTGATGTAGCTCCGGCCTTAGACGAACTCAACCTTATGAATTCTGAGTTAGGTCAAATTGCCATGTCCTCTGCTTTGCATTTTGAATTGATACAATGGTTGTTTTCAACAGTACAAGAGATAGCTACTAAAGAAAAGGCAAGCTACGGAGCTTTGACTTTCATTTCTGCAGTGGCGTTGGCTGCTTTCATTGTTCTTGTCATACGCCCGCTTATGGTATCAATTGTTGAGAAAACACCACAAGGACAGCAAGAAGTAAAAGAGCATTATGTAGTAGCAATACTAGTTGGGGCTCTATTCCTATCCTTTATATCTGACACAATAGGTTGCACCTTTGTTCTAGGTCCTGTACTTCTAGGGTTCGTCATACCAAATGGACCACCTTTGGGTGCAACATTAGTAGCCAAGACTGAACTCTTGGTCTCTGAACTTCTTCTTCCAGTGTTCTATTTACGTATTGGCTTCTATGCAAACATACTTACGATTAGCGATTGGAAGAGTTTTTGCACATTGCAGGCCATTCTTGGTGCGTCATATGTGGTTAAGATTGTGACAGTTACCACGGCTGCATTGTGCTGCAAAATTAGTTTGAGAAATAGTTTCTTACTCGGGATAATGATGAATATCAAGGGTATTATAGATTTGACCCTTTTCTCTCGATGGCTGCACAGTAAGGTATATATGCGCACATTTATCTATTCCTTTCTTAATTTCTTAAGATGTTGAGTGGTAATTTGGATTAATTTATCCTAGCTACTAATGTATGTTTATCTTATGCAGTTGCTAAATGATGCCGTATATACTCAACTGCTGTTAGCTATGTTGGTTGGGAACATAATTTCAACAGCATTTGTATATTTCACATATAGATCTCATCTGAGACTCGGGCCATCACCTGAAGTCCCACGCATTAGAAACATCCGATCAGTTCAACCCAACTCTCCTTTCAACATTCTTTGTTGTGTTCACAACGATGAAAGTATCCGTAACCTCACCTCTCTCCTAGAAGCCTCAAATCCAACAGAAGCAAGCCCTATTTGTGCTTACATTGTCCAAGCTGTAGAGCTCCTGGGGCGGACGATACCTGTACTAGTCCCTTATAAGAAGAAGGAGGGGAACAGATTTAGCCGAATAAATTCACTGGCACATCATATGATGCAAGCATTTTCCAACTACTCAGAAAAAGTGGACCTGTCTTGATCAAATCATTCACTATGATCGCGCCCTATAAATCGATGCATGAGACTATTTGCCGTCTAGCGGATGAAAAACACGTACCTTTGTCCTTTGGTTATCCTCCCATTTCATGAAAACCACCAGATTATGGTTGGCACCAGTTTGACTGTTGCGATACGACAATTTAACAACAACGTGCAAGAACATTCACCTTGTACAGTTGGGATACTAGTTGAAAGAGGGTTGCCCATGCAGCTTACCTTGTCACATTTCTCATACAATGTGGCTACATTTTTCATCGGCGGACCAGATGACCGCGAGGTGTTGGCCTTAGCGACACGTATGTTAGGCAACCGGAACGTTGTCCTCACAGTGTACAGAATTGTTGTATTGTGGAAAAAATTAAGCGAGATTAAAGATGAGAAGATGGAGATCAGGCTGGATGAGTCGATGGTGGATGAGTTTAAGCTGAGGAATAACATGAATGACTGCTTGAATTGGCGAGATATCGAGGTTGAGGACACTGTACAGGCTATGGATACAATTTTGAACTCGCGGGGGGAATATGATCTAGTAATGGTCGGAAGGCGTCATGCGGATAGTTCATTGAGTAATGAGGAAATGTCAGAATTCGTACATTATCCGGAGCTGGGAATGATTGGCGACATGCTTGCATCTTCAGAATTCTGTGGTGGGATGGTGAATGTTTTGGTGTTGCAAGAAAGCATGGAAGTTAGTAGAGATTATGGGTAAGTTTCTCGAAATGGCTCCTCGGAGTTGGGAGTTATGCACCACAACTGACGCCATACAAGAAGAAAGAGAAGCTTAGGCAGTCGGATTCTGCTACACATCATATGATGTGAGCCTTCGGGAATAACTCAAGAGGACCCGTGATAATTAGGGTTTAGGGTTTAACTCAGAAATTTGGTTTGCAAAACCCTGAACCCTTGAATCCATGAACGAGACTTTAACGAACTTTTTGATCACAAAATCAAATCTTCACCGTTCAGTTCGTTGGGCTATATGAGTAGATCATTTGTACAAATTTTTAGAAAATTTGGTGATCGTTAAGTCATCCAAATGAGGGATTTATTTTTAATAATCTTGAACGGTGTAGGTTTGACATAAGTGTTAATTTTTTGTTTTAATCTCTGTCATCGAAGCCCATTAAAAAACAGATATAATGATGTGAACCTATCCCTAAAAGTGATGAAAAATAGAGATCCCTCATTGGAAGGGCCCTCTATATATATATGTTATATATGTTGTTGGCAAATTGCTCCCACCTAGCTAGCTAACCCATATGCCAACTGAACCCTAATTTTTGACAAAGGCTTATGCCTTGTCCTCGGCCAAGTGTCTCCAACTTCTCTTACTTTGTGGCTGTATTTTTCATTGCTGGATCAAATAATCTTGAGGCATTGCCAATTTGGCATATTTATCGATCACACATGGCTGGCAACAGATGATGTCGGCATCATGGTGTCCAAAATTCTAGTGCAGATCAATAAGACGAATTTGTTATGGAAGAGAAGCTAGCGAGAGAGAACTTTAGCACATTCGGATGTGTCGTTGAGGTTTTGATCGAGGGATGAAGAAATGGTAGAGGTACTGCAAAATCTAGAGCTAGCTGTGAGTGATTGACGACATGTTCGCAATACACGTGATAGTTTTTTGAGAAAATCTTAGGTACGATAGCCGCACCACGTGGCTCATGCGACAGGCCAACCACGTATCGACAAGTGTCAATCTTTCCCAAACCAACATTGTTGAAATCAGAAAAAATAAGGAAGCCGGAGTTTATTTTTTTCCGATCAAACTAGACCAAGCCTTGCTCCTCCTCTCTCCCTCTGCCGACCCCTTTTGAGTAATAATTCCACCCTCAAGCTCCTATCTCTCCGCCGACCCTCTTACACTCATTCTTCTTCTTGTTTTCAATCTCTAACCCAACCAACCCATCCCTCATCTCTCATCTTCGCCTCCCATAATCACCTTATCCCTCATCTCTTCCTCGCCGGCCACCATCACTATCTCCACTGACCATCACAGCTCCACCCTTTCTACGCCGCAACCTCCTGACAAATCCGCCTCCGTCTCGGCCCCGACGCATCAAGACGCGCTTCCAAGAAGTCTTTGACACAGTCGTCTTCGTCGTCAGAGGTGACGAAGATGGAGGTGGCGGCTTTGAGGAAGGCTGGGAGAGGAAGAGGGAAAGGACTTGGTTTGGTCTGGGTTGATCGGAGGAGAATGTAACTTCCAGAGGACTTCTGGGCTGTTTTTTATTTATTTAATTTTTTTTTCTGATAAAGATCGACACATGTCTATGCGTGGTTGGCCCGTCGCATGAGCCACGTGGTGCGGCTGTAGCACCTAAGATTTTCTTTAGTTTTTTAGTTATTTTTTTTAACGAGATTACACGGTTTCGTCATAGACTCTTTTACGAGGTAAAAGTGATAGTTGGAACTTGAGTAGTTAACATTTGTTTAAGTGGTTATTGGTGGCATATATGTCAATTCTATGGAAAATTCTATTATGTATTAATATATGCATGACATGCATCAACTTTGTCCTAAAGCTGTAAAATAAGTCCTCAAACAAAGTAGTAATATTAGTCCACTATAAGTTGTAACATGAGGCCTTAAAATTGTAAACTTTTACTTACAACATTAGTCCTTATAGAAAATTTCATATAAGTCACATTCTGAACATTTTCTCCTACATAAGTCCACCATAACAGTTTTACTCATATAAGTCCACTTTTAAGGCTAAATCTGTTATTTTATTTTTACGATGTACCTAAAATGCCCTCCTCTCCTTTACACCAATTCTCTGTCTCCCTCTCTCTCTCTC
>NC_020497.1:18613074-18615317 GCF_000184155.1 Fragaria vesca subsp. vesca
TATATATATATATATATATATATATATATATATATATATATAAGGCCTTTCAATGAGAGATCCTTTTTTTTTTGTACACATTTGAGGGATAGCTTCTTTACCGTTTGATCTAAATAAATGTTATTGAACGGTTGAGATTAAGACACTCAAATTTACCCCTTTCTAACCCCAATTCTAGAAATTGCAGTTCTCTCTGCCTATCTCGCGAAACAGTCCGTCACATCTCAAACACTACTCTTTCTTCAAAGTTTAATTAGGTTTTCAATTTGTAGTGATTGTATTATTTCTTATCTTTCTGCAATTCTTCAGGGAAACAGTTCATTGTCCCGTCTTGGCGAAGCACTGTGCCTCCAGCATACATATCTTTTATTTAATAAAACCAGATGTTGTCTAACTGGTTACATATTTGAAGTACTCAATATATTAAAGCCAAACGTTATAAATGGTCCCCGTGGTTTGGGGCCATGATTATGTTTGTCCATGTGGTTTAAACATATCTAATTTTGGTCCTCGTGTTTGCTATATCAACTAATTTTGGTCATGTTATAACATTCAGTCTAACACCGTTAATGAAGTTCTCATATGTTCGTCACATGATGAGATAGTTTCGTCTTTTATCTTCAAACCTCGGTCGTCCCTTTTTACTTGCTAACCGCAACGTGTTCAATAACAATCAATTCCTCCATTGCTATGTTCTTGGCTCATAGAGGAGATAGCCCAGGTTAACATGGTCGGAAATTTAGTCTTTTGCCTTTAATCACAATCACTTGATCATTTTTAACGACTTATCAGGGACGACACTAATTGTTTAACTTCTCAAAAGAAGGTCAAAAGAACCAACTTCTATTGCCAATGTTCTTGGTCAGGTGACTTGTGAAGGAGTCACATACTGTAGTCGGTAGTTGATAAACTACCTTCCCCGCCCATAGACCAGTCATGAAACTTGTAGACCGACATCCGAGCTACCTCGTCATGGTGAAATGTCATCGGTACCACATCGAGAAGGTGCTTCTCCATGCTCCACAAGAAGGCACAATGATAAGATATATGTGCAGTGGTTAGTCCCACATTGGAAATATGTAAAAGGAGGAAACCTTCCTTAGCTCTAAAAGGAAGACTTCCCATATGTAGAAAGCTCTCTAACTAGCTAGCTGGCTGCATGATGATCTCTCTCCCGATCCCAAAGGCCTCTTGGCCATGATAGTTGATTGTAAAGTGGACGTAGCCATGTCCTCCGATGGCATGGTGAACCACTATACGTCCTTGTGTCTCTTGCCCATAATGTTTATTGTTCATATTCGTGTTCCACCATGATTCTATATGGTCATCCGGGATTATGCAGAAACATTTGATGCCGTCTGTGGGAATCATTACAAAAAGTCACATTGCTCTACCTTCGAGAGGCAGTTTATTCAAGTCCATGATAGCAATAGGTCCATCGGGAGGTACGCAAGCCCAGTAAAGGGCTAGCTAGTCAGTGGGTTGGCAAGCTCCTCGGTAGGCCCAAGACTATCCGGGATTAGCAAGTTGTTCAACTGGGTCCAGACTGCCATCGGGCCCAAGCCATTCGGTGGGCGGAGTTCATGAGAGATCCTCCCGCCCGGGTGCCCTTTATCACTGGATCATGCCAAAGCCACTAGGTGACATTGCACTTGCTAATCCTGCCCGGGTTCTCTTTTAGCATCGGGACATCATCAAGAGCCGTCACCCGCCCGGGATGACATCATCATGATGACCTGCCAAACCTCCCGCCCGGGTTTATGACCAGAGCCTCCAGCCATCACCCGAAGAAGATTCAACGAGACCTGGAGCTCAGTCATGTCGTCCGGGAGCTTCGCCGGCGACAACCCAATCCTCCCGCTGCCCGGTCTTCTTCTTCTCCCGATGGTTCCTCTCCCGGGTCCTACAGCTCCCTTCCCAGTGGCTCAAGCACGGCAGCAGCTCGGCAGCAGCTTCCCGGTGGCCTTGCCCCAAGCCCGGCAGCAACTCGGCAGCAGCTTCCCAGTGGCCTTGCCTCGAGCTCGGCAGCCGCTAGCCTCCCGTTCTCCGGCGAAGGAAAGAAGAGGAAGTCGATCTGGACACCCATCTTCTTTCTCTGGGCACCCAGCTCGGCAGCAGCCTTCGGGAGCTCGGAGAGAAAGGAAAGAAAGGAAGATGCAGAAGCAGAAAGAAGGAAGATGAAAAAGAGAAGGAAAAAAGGGAAAGAAAGAAAGAGGAAGGGAGGTCTCGGGGGCTCCCAAGTT
>NC_020497.1:18615337-18616794 GCF_000184155.1 Fragaria vesca subsp. vesca
TTAAGTGGTAAATGTGTGCTTAAAGTGGTGATTGAGTCCTCAAAATGAATAAAAAAAAAAATATTGATGCAACTTTATGGACTCATAGATATGCCAAGCTATGGTACTGAGATGTATATCCTACTTTTATTTTACATGTACTTGAACAAAAATTACAATGTTATGAATCAGATTACAGTATTCAGAATAAATTTACCAAATTTATTTACACCATTTACATGAAGTTAAACAAAATTACAACTATGAGAACAATTTGTTCAAAAAGTTGTAAAACGAATGTACATTTTGTAATTACAATTATTAGAACAAGATTACAAACAATACGACTCAACATTACCACTTTAATTACAAATATGTTGTCACATTTGTAAATATATGTATCACATACGGGTAGGTACTATAGAATTTCCCCATATATATTACCACTTTGAGGACTAATATTACTACTTTAAGAACTCATGTGATAACTAATAATATTTATGGCAAATGCTCATTTAGTACTAATTATAGGTATTGTCATTGGAATGAGCTTTGAAAACCATATTTTTGTGCAAATGGGCATTTGCCCTAATACTTACAACTTTAACGACTCATATTACCACATTGATGACTAATTTGACGACAATTAACAACTTTAGAACAAAGTTGATGCATGTCATGCATTAACACACCATAGTCTTCCCCCAATTCCATTGTAATCCTTTTTGTTTAGCCAACAACACGTACGTGGAAAGGTATAGAAAAGCAAATGCACCAGGGGACTAATTGGGTGAGCAATCAATAAAATAACGTAAACGAAAGAATGCAGCTGTAGAGAATCAGTCTGCTAGGTCGACCAAGTCGCTGACCTAGAATTAGCAACTCCATTGCCTGACCAATGTTTTGGCTCACACACTCACTTGGGTTAGCTACCAAACCAACATACATTATTCAACTGAAATTAATTCTAACTTGTAAAGTCCAAATAATATATTGACATTAGAATTAAGGAAAATAATTGAGGCCTAAGATTTGTGGCCTCGATCTAAAGCGTAATACCAATTTACAAAAACACATCACAAATTTGTCAAATCATGTCAGCATTACTCGTAGAAAAGTCTTATCCATCAAATATGATGGCTCTAAATTATATAAACTTTATTTAAAATAACTACTTTAACGGTTTTTATTTTCTATTTATTTTCAATACTCACAACAATATTTCGTTAATCAAGAATAAAAATTATTTCTTGAAATTCGGGGTTGATGGTTATTGCAAATTATGCTCATATGAATAAGTGTGTGTGTGTGTGTATATATATATATAGTCCGAATCAAGAGTGGACGTCGCCGATTTCTACACCTTTATGTCAACACCATCCCGGAGGCCTCTGGTGTTCATCTGGCAAAAGAAGTGCCGCCGTCTGCACTTTAAGGGTGGTGCGGATGTCCACCTCTGAACGGGGATGTATATATAT
>NC_020497.1:18617082-18625942 GCF_000184155.1 Fragaria vesca subsp. vesca
TTCCGGCAAAGTCTTCCCTCCATCTTTTTCACTTTTTCTCTTTAAGTAAAAGCTAAGGGTAAAAAGTCTTTAAAATATAATTTTATTATATTTAAATAAAGATTTGTGTATTTGGGCTTAAAATAAGTACCTTGTATTCAAATGGGCTAATAAAAAGATTATCATTGAAATAGGGTTTGACTTTTTCTATTTTATGCATTAAGGCTTTTTCCCTTTAAAAAAAAAGAAAAAGAAGAACACCCGGAGCTATTTAATTCCTTGGTCACGAGCGGGATATGCAGCAACAGTGCGAACAGCCGATAATTACTCATCGGATCCCGGAGGCCTTAAAAAAAAAAGCAAAAAAAAGAAAAGAAAAGTGGGGTGAAAGAAAGAAGAGGGAAGCCTATAGCAACATGATACTACACTCCCGGACCCTAACTAAGTGTTCACAGTTCACACTTCCAGTCTACTGGGTGCACCCATTTAGCAGCTATTTTCATAGATAAGTCCCTATCTCGTTGGTTTGTGACAGTTCATAATATTGATGCCATGATTTCGTCCTACTTGCAAATCAACCTGTATGTATATGAGTATGCATGCTGGTCAGCAGATTTTGGCATTAGACCTAGAGGCATAAGTCATTAAAATCTCGAGTAATATCAAACGGGATAGGCATTAGACCGAGAGGCATAAGTCATTAAAATCTAGAGTAATATCTAGCGGGATAGACATTAGACCGAGAAGCATAAGTCATTAACATTCCGAGAGGCATTCCACCGAGAAATTATGTAGGCTGCTAATCAATCATTTGTTCATTGTGAAGGTACAACAATCCTCGCCCGGCCGAGTAAGTTTTGAGGCCGGGTTTCGGGAGGGAACGGTGTACATCAAGCAAAAGCAAGACTCGGACCAAGCAAAACCCAGAATAAGCAAGACCCGGAACATGCAAGACCCGTTCAACACATCTCTTGAGTACGGACTTGGGGAGACTGGGGCCGGGTGCCCGTTGATAAATGACTAGTCTATGGGCATTCAATATATCAAGTCCCCACTCAAGACGTGTCTTGAACGGGAACTTGAGAGGACTTGTAGTCGGTAGTTGATAAACTACCTTCCCCGCCCATAGACCAGTCATGAAACTTGTAGACCGACATCCGAGCTACCTCGCCATGGTGAAATGTCATCGGTATCACGTCGGGAAGGTGTTCCTCCAAGCTCCACAAGAAGGTACCTTGATAATAGTTATATGTGTAGTAGTTAGTCCCACATTGGAAATATGTAAAAGGAGGAAACCTTCCTTAGCTATAAAAGGAAGGCTTCCCATATGTAGAAAGCTAGCTAGCTAGCTGATCTGATGATGATCTCTCTCTCCCGATCCCAAAGGCCTATTGGCCATGATAGTAGAAGCTTAAGTGGATGTAGCCATGTCTTCCGATGACATGGTGAACCACTATATGCCCTTGTCTCTTGCCCATAATTATCTATTGTTCGTGTTCCACCCATGATTCTACATGGTCCTCCGGGATTATGCAGAAACACATACCAAGCAAATATAAAGAAGTAAATCAAGAAGCAATTTTCATGAAGATGTGGTGATTCTTCTCTTTGAGGCCAAAATTTTAGATGATAAATAAAGTTTTGCAGGAATCAATTGAAGGCCTTAACATTTCACCTTGGAATTCATCTACGAGCAATACTTTGCCATGATGATTGAAGATTAGAACTCCAATGATGCCAACCAAGAATGTCCAATTAAAACCCATCTTAACGGGAAAAATCTGTGCACATTCCATTTCATGACAAACACTAATCTTGCAATTCTTGTTTGTGTTCTTGAGAGCATAGTAAAAGGGAAATGAAATTGGTACATGGAGTTGTAAATGATGAATAAGGGATTGTGGGTTAAAGGAGAAATACAAAATTACCCTATCATGTGACGAGCATGTGAGAACTTTACAAACGGTGTTAGTCAGAATGTTATAGCTAACCCAAAATTACTTCATATATAAAACACGAGGATTAAAATTAGATATTTTTAAACCATGAGGGCAAACATAATTATGACCTCAAACAACGTGGACTATTTATAACATTTGCCCTATATTAAATTATTTATTGATGATAATTTCTTTTGTAAAAAGAGAAATCCATAACTTTCTCTTGTGGTACAAGGCCAGTCAGGTCATTCCCACGTTTTGGATCGATAAAACTCAAACTCAATTTGGATCAATACAATAAGAAATCTGAAGCGTTGATCGAAACTAGCTAGATCGGAGACTGGGGCATATACAAGAACGGCGACGCAAACTAAGGAGAAAAGAAGACTCAACATGTGGTGTGTTTATATATTGAGGCTCTATGCTGAATTGTGGCTAACTTGTGGGCCAAATTGATGAGACCAAACGCTCACTAACCTATGGGTTGAAGACCCTACAACATAATACAATAAAACAACAACAAAAACAAATCTACTACACTCTCCACCCATACTTGCTAACAATGATGTTGCCATCGCCACCAGCAGCCGTGAGGTAGTGAGGAGTACTAAGCCAGAGCAATGACGCCCGGATAACTGATGCCAATCACATCCCACTACACAAATCATATGGTAGCCCACAACCGAGAGGAAGAACTCCCTCGAAACAACACCGTACAATCCACCATCTAAATCCAGTCCGCGAAAGAGAAGTGACTGACGAAGGAGAACCCAGAAGCAGGACCAAGAACCAGTACCAAAGAAAATGGGGGGTGATGAACCCACGCGTGAACACCCATAATCGACTAGGTAAGTGCTAAACTGCACTTTAAACGTACAGACACACAAGCTCTCACGTAGGTTTACAATGGTAATTGACAGGTTGTTTTGGTGTAGAGTATCCAAAAATTTGGAAACATATGGGATTGTTTGACATCGGTTTGAGGAACCAAACCAAGTCCTCCCGATCCGGACATAGCCAGTATAATCCACAAAAGGATAAAAACACACCACAAGAGTGACATAGGTCCATAAACATGGTGCCCAGAGTAACATAAATATGAAACGAACAACGAAATTAAGATAGATACCTCATGGCCCATAATGCAATCCTGGGTCAAGACAAAGGCCCAGACGACCCAGGCCCAAAGCACATGAGGCAGAAGCCCATTAAGTTGTATCCAAGCCCATGGAGCCCACTCAGTTGATCCCATCGTCGTCCCAGCCCAAATGAAGCACTGCACCGGAGCCGCCGTACCACCACCGTCCCCGACGCCGCATCTGCGTAATTGGACACCCACTTCCAGCGCTAAACCACCCTGCCTACCTAACTCCAACCAGCCTACCTTAGTTTGATCCGAGTTTGGATCTGGTAAAGTTTCGGTCTTCCAGACACACCGGAGAACCAACCGGATGACCCCTCGAAACCGGCTAGCCCATCCAACCACCGTTCCCACCACCTGCGCGCAGCCACCTTGCCTGCCTCTCACCTTCCAACCTGCAACTGGACCTGAAAGAAGAACTGAGTCCAGATATGGTATAATACCAATCAATCCGACCCGCCGGCGAGCACGCGCATCGAACCACTGATGACAACCTACCCAGCCATCTCCAATCGCTCCAATAACCTCTGATCCAACCACCAACCCAAGCCCAATCTTCCCCTTCGATGCAGTAACCTCCGAGAGCATATATGGACGACTACAGAAGCTGCTAGAATCTCTCCTCTAAGCCAGATATACAATTTCCCGTTCGGCCGCACTCCTCGCACTCCGGCTTGGCCATAGGCCGGCATCCTGGAGATTTTGGTCGAGCAAAACATGTGTATCTTGACTTAAGTGGTATTATTGGATCGTTTGGAGTTGTACGAAGGAGAGATCTAAGTTCTTGATATGACTAATGAGCGGTTCTATTTCTATGTACCTTTGTGGGTACTACCACATCTTATTGTTCTGTTAGTAAATGGCAACATAAAGGTATCTAAGGGCGCTCAGGCGTTAGGCTAGTACAAATTTATTTTTATACTAAAACTTGGTTAACTGTTTATAAGCATATGAACAATGTATTAACTATTTTGTCTTTGTTTTTTTTTTAAAAATCACAATATTATCATTAACGGTTCGGCGACCATTGTCTTTTTTGGATATAACTATTTCCTTACATACAGAGGAATCGAGGAGATTATTTTACATTGGTTTATGAGCGTAAATGCGATTATTTTAATTTCTTTTAGAACCTTTGTCAATTGTTGTTGTTCTGCCCGAGGATAAATTTTAACAAGCTACCGCTGACTTTATTGCTGAATTTATCCCAATGGAGAGTGCAAATCCACACCGATGCACCGCTGATACACCGGCACTAATCCTTCCAGTATGGGAACTATATGTTGATGGCTCTTGCAATAACCAAGACAGTGGAGCAGGAATTGTCCTTATTGACCCTGATGATAATTCTTACAGCCCTTCGCTTCGCTTCATTACTTTGGGAGGATTCTAGAAGAGTAACAATGGAACACATTGCTCAATTTACCAATCAATGTGGTAATGCAGTGATAAAAAATGAAGCCCTATATATATAATCAATATAACAATCGGGTATAATTTGTATATATAACATTTTATGAAGTACATATCAGAAACATTTCCATCAATCAGTTAACCCATTGACCAGCTTCATAACGTTGTTTTTGGATAAAATAATTTTAACGTTCATAGAAATTTCAAATCATGGGAATCGAATTACAATTCCATGAATTTAAATATCATTAATTGAGAATTCCATTATTTGTATTTCATGAAGTAGAGTTTTTAAATGACAAGAATTGTATTTAGACTAACCTTAGTTAAGGGAATTGACAAATGACGCTTATTTTGTGGGAATTCAAGTCGAGAATTTAAGTTCCCAAATTCCACCATTATTTTCCCGAAGAAATTGCTAATTCTACGGGATGATAATCCAAACGAGGGAAACCGTCCTAAGAAATTGCGAATTTCTTATTTTTGATTAAATTCCTGGGAATTCACCTGCATCCAAACACATAGTAAATGTATACACCGCGCCAAATTCCACAATTATTTTTCCGTGGAAATTGCTAATTCCACGGGATAAATATCTAAACGAGGGAAACCGTCTTAAGAAATTGAAAATTCTTTATTTTTGATTAAATTCCCAGAAATTCACTCGTATCCAAACATACCGTAAATGTATACAGAGGTATAATTCTAGTCTCTGAAAATTTGATAACACACCATACAGACTATTTTGACGTGTTTCTTGTAACTGAGCTCCAAACTCTACCTTTATACCTTTATATTTGCAATAAAATTTGTAGTGCTTTTGTTTGAAAGAAAAAAATGACCATTCAATCTCTCTCCGAAGTTCATGTGGATTACATTTCTCACCTTTTCTCATATAAAACGATGACCATACTTGCTACAACAACTTTTGCCGCTCAGAATCCAAGACCCAAATACCATAATATTTTCTATCCCGGTTCATCTATCGACCCGGGCCTCCATGTTCACTGCAGAGGAGGCTTCATCTGGTTGATAGTGAATTTCACGTAGAAACCTCTGTTTGGATAATTCATAGGTTGGGATCATCATTATCGATCAACCCTATGAATTATCCCAACAATGGAATATTTGTTGGGATCATCCAGCATTAAGATCATTGCATAATCAAGAATCTGAGGCACGTAGAAATGGCTGGAGCTAAACATGAAATAATATGTATGCCATTAAGTGCAACGTCCTCCAAAGGGATTTGGTTTAATGAAAATCCTCTAGATTATAAAGTACCTGCAACCCTATTCCAAATTATAATTTGTGTTTTGACCTCCCGGCTACTTTATGTTCTTCTCAAGCCTTTGGGACAAACCAAATTCACTTGCAATCTCCTGGTACGAATGCTTTTTCATATATACCTCAATGAGTTTCTGTTATACGTACGTAGCCTAGTTTGAATATGTAGATAGATTTCATAGCAGAAACAATAAGGGCATGCAGTAATTGTCTCTTTTTTTTTTTTTTCATCGATCAGTATATGAATTAAAGCATCAATTTAACCTATTCATTCTAAAGCCAAGTGTTTTTGTTTGCCGATGTTGTTCAGGCCGGCGTTATCTTGGGGCCTTCTTTGTTTGCGACCAACCCAATAATAAAGGAGAAGGTATTTAGTCCCAAAGATATGTCGGTGTGGTCGGTCTGGGGTATGACGGGCATTATATACTCCCTCTTCTTGATCGCAATAAAAGTTGACGTGAGCATGGTGAAGAGAACCAGGCTTTCTTTGAAGATTGGTGCTCTAGGGTTCATTCTCACCCTTGCGGTATCCTTAGGCCTCGGAATCCCACTAGCCAGCTCCATTCCTGGAATCCAAGGAGGAATCTTCCCCATTTTTATGTTTACTATTCTTTCTTTCACTTTCTTCCCCGGTGTAGCTCAGGCCTTAGACGACCTCAACCTTATGAACTCTGAGTTGGGCCAACTCGCCATGTCCTCTATTTTGCTCGTTGAAATCATACAATGGTTGATCTATATGGGACAAAATATAGCTACTAAAGATAATGCAAGCCACTCAGCTTTGACCTTTCTTTCTGTAGTGATTATGGCTCTTGTGATTATATTTGCCATACGCCCACTTATGGTATGGATTGTTAAGTCCACACCAGAAGGACAAGAAGTCAAGGAGGTTTATGTGGTAGCGATACTACTTGGTGCATTATTCCTAGCCTTTGTATCCAACGCAATAGGCTGCTTCTTGATTTTAGGTCCTATACTTCTTGGGTTAGTCATACCAGATGGACCGCCTTTGGGTGCAGCAATAGTAGCCAAGTCTGAATTCTTCGTCTCTGAATGTCTTCTTCCAATCTTTTATTTTCGTATTGGTTTCAGAGCAGACATACATTCCATTACAGATTGGAAGAGTTTTACCACATTGCAGGCCATCATCGTTGCCACATATATGGCAAAGTTGTTGGCAGTCACCGTGGTAGCATTGTGCTGCAAAATTAGTTTGAGAAATAGTCTTTTGCTCGGCATGATGATGAATATCAGGGGTATTATAGAAGTCATCATGTTTTCTGGATGGAAGTTCACTAAGGTATATGCATATATTTACACTTTGCTTCATTGACATAGTGAGTAGTGATGATTTAACTTGATGCATACTAACATTTATCTCTTCTGCAGCTCCTAGATGACCAAGGTTATACCAACCTAGTGTTATCTGTGCTGCTTGGGAACATGATTTCAACATCATTGTTACATTTCACATACAGGGCTCATCTAAGACTTGGGCCATCACCCAAAGGTCCTCGCATTAGAAACATCCAGTCGGTTCAAAGAAACTACCCTTTCGACATTCTTTGTTGCATCCACACCGAACAAACTATCCGCAACCTCACCTCCATCCTAGAAGCCTCAAACCCAACAGAAGAGAGCCCCATTTGCGCCTACATTATCCAAGCAGTCGAGCTAGTGGGGAGGGCTATACCTGTGCTAGTCCCTTACAAGAAGAAGAAAGAGGGGAAAAAATGTAGCCGATTAAATTCACTCACACATCAGCTGATGCAAGCCTTCAAGAACTACTCGGAGAACTCAAGAGGACCTGTCTTGATCGAATCATTCACTCTGATCGCTCCCTATAAATCGATGCATGAGACCATTTGCCGTCTACTTGATGACAATCACGTACCTTTCGTTATCCTCCCATTTCATGATAACCCCAGCTGGCATATGGTCTGCAACACTGTGACTACTTCAATACGACAATTCAATAAAAACATGCTGCAATATTCATCGTGTTCAATTGGAATACTCATTGAAAGAGGGTTGCCAGGTCCGGTGACCATGTCCCATTTCTCATATAATGTGGCTGCATTTTTCATTGGCGGACCAGATGATCGCGAGGCTTTAGCTTTGGCGGCACGTATGTTAGGCAACCGGAATGTGGCCGTCACAGTAAACAGGATTCGTATTGTGCACCAGGGTGACCATAATGAAGACGAGGAGAATGAAGCTAGGTTGGATGATGCAATGGTGGATGAGTTTAAGCTGAGCAGTATTGGGAATGATTGCTTGAAATGGCGAGATATTGGGGTTGAGGACACTATACAACTTACGGATGCAATTATGGACTCGCAGGGGGATTATGATCTAGTAATGGTCGGAAGGCGGCACGCAGACAATTCATTGAGGGATGAGGAAATGTCAGAGTTCGTGCATTATGCGGAGTTGGGAATGATCGGCGACATGCTTGCTTCTCCAGATTTCTGTGGTGGAATGGTGAATGTTTTGGTGCTGCAAGAAAGTACGGAACTTAGTAGAAATTATGGATCAGCTCCTGGGCGTGACTTCTCGAAAAATTTAGGGTATAAGTAGATTAAGGCCTAGTGGCTGAACATCTATAACTTCATGTATGTCTAGCACTCTTGTTGTGCATATGTGCATATTGTAGTGAGATAGACATGCACAGGCGAGTTACGAGGAGTTAGCTTTGATTATGATGTGAGAAGCTAGCTGATCAGATCCTCTAAAATCAGAAAACTTGTAGCTTAGGAAAACCGTTCGTACTATGGTGTACGAATTGATCGATTTGTACTTGTCAATTATCATTCCAGTCTGCAAATTTTTGTGCGGGCACTTGCGAAGAAGTTTTTCCGTTTGATTAATCGTGCTATGCACTTGCAAATTTTCATACCGTACTGGTGAAGTAATAACATACAGCTAACTAATGAAGTTTATGACAAGGTAAACTTAATTAATTTCGTCAAAAATTAATATTAATCAATTGAATTTGTAATTATATATATCACATGAAATGGTATGAAATTAATTTCATGTAACACGAACTATATATATAATTCATTTTAGACCATATATATATATATATATATATATA
>NC_020497.1:18625962-18634090 GCF_000184155.1 Fragaria vesca subsp. vesca
AGATTGACTTTGTTTGAAGTTTGGGTGATCTGGCCGGAAAACTGGAATTTGGCGGACTCGCCGGGGAGGGAAAGTGGTCGGGGAAACTGTTGGAGTCCGCTGAGGTGGAGGCACACCCTCGCCGGCGCCGTACGGTGGCGAACGGAGGGAAATCCGCTCCTTAAGGCGGTGTGGACGTCCGTATCTAAAACGGACTATATATATAATCCAGATCAGAGGCGGACGTCCGCACGCCTTTAAAGTGCAGACGTCCCTCCGTTCTCTACCGTCCGGCACCGACGACAGCGCGCCTTCACCCGAGCGGACACCAAAGGCGTCCCCGATCACTTTCTCTCCTCGGCGAGTCCGCCGAATTCCAATTTTCCGGCCAGATCGATCTTGTGAAGTTTTGGGTGGAGGTTGCTGCCCAGACCTTCAAATCGTTCTCGTCGGGAAAAGAAAGTGATCGGGGACGCTGCTGGTGTCCGCTCGGGTAGAGGCACGCCGTCGTCAGAGCCGTCTGGTTGAGAACAGAAGGACATCCGCACTTTAAGGGATGTGCGGATGTCCTCTTTGGAACAGCTCCGTGTATATATATATATATACACACACACATGGCCCTTCTAACGAGTGATCTATTTTTTTGACACATTTGAGGGATAGTTCTCTACCATTGGATGATTTTGTTTTAATGATGTTAGACGGTTGAGATTAACTCAAGTGTCTTCAGCAAAAAAGACAAAATTGACCTCTTTTTCTTCCTCCTCTCCTTCACTCTCTTCATTCGCGAAATACAAATCCAGAAGAAACAAAATACAAACCAAGCAATGCAGCCTAGATTTATCAACATGGGTCTTTTCAACCTCACATACCCACTCACCTACCATGGATTTAGCAATCAAGCAAATAAAGCGCATCAAAGAAGCACGTACATCAACATGGGTCTCGATATTCTCCCTCACAGACCCACTCACCTACCATTGATTTGGCCTCCGAACTCCACTTCCTCGACCTCCGCTCCACCTTCCTCACCCGCTCCGCCCCTGCGACGCTCGCTCCACCCCTTTTTAAGATAGAGATACAGTGGCGGATCTAGGATTTAAAGATGGGGTGGGCTTGAATTTTGGCTGAAGGTCAAAAATTTTTTTTTTTTCCAATACAACCATGCAAAGTGTAGGAGCTCAATTATAACTTACAACTTCAAATTCTATATAAGAAGGAGATAGAAGGAGATTATGCCTAATTTTTGTAGGTGAGTGGAGGTGGAGGGCCGGAGGCGAGTCGTCGCTATCGGGGAGGACCGGAGGAGGCCAGGAAAAAGGAGATTATGGTGGAGCCGTGGAGGACTGGAGGGGAGTGGAGGCGGAGCCGCGGAGGGGAAGAGGGATAGCTGGATAGGTGAGTGGAGGGCTGGAGGAGGAGGGGAACAACATGTGAGGTTATACGTGTTTTAGACTATTAGTGTTTAAGTTGAAGGACTCATTCGGTGAAGGAGGTTGACTTGGTGGATGAGTGATGATTGTGGATTTGTGGACTTGGGTTGTTAGGTAATGGGTTGGGCTTGGTCACTTGGTGGCTGGGCATATATGATATATCACCTAAAAAAATATATATATCTATACCTAGTTTTTTTTTCCCCCAATTTCTTTGGTTGGGCTTGAGCCCCACCCACAAGTGGCTGGATCAGCCCCTGAGAGCATATGTATGCTGGAGGCACAGTGCTTCGCAAAGACGGGACGATGAACTACTTCCCTCAAGAATTGCAGAAAGATAAGAAATAATACAGTCATTGCAAATTGAAAACCTAATTAAACTTTGAAGAAAGAGTACGCAGTGTTTGAAATGTGAATAAGACGGACTGTTTCGCAAGATAGGTAAGGAGAACTGCAATTTCTGGAATTGGGGTTAGAAAGGGCTAAATTTGAATGTCTTAATCTCAGCCATTCAATAACATTCATTTAGATCAAACGGTAAAGAAGTTATTCCTCAAATGTGTCAAAAAAAAAAAGATCCCTTATTAAAAGGCCCTATATATATTATCATTATTATTTTTTATTTCAAACGAAGCGTATAATATTTAGTTTGGTGACTTCTGTCTTAATTCGGGTGTTGCGTTGCTGTTGTCCAATACTATTTTTTGTGAAGATACGTACTGGATTCACATACACTGCTGGATTCAGATTCGATCGACTTGATTATTAAATTTTACACACCAAAACATGGAGATTACGTACCCAGAACCTTTCACATGCGAAAGATGCCTACATCCTTAATCTCAATTCACCAAATTAATGAAATCATGATCGAATTAATCTTCAAGTCATAACTTGGAGGAAACCACCAAAGTATTATTACTGGTACTACTTCCACTGCTAATACCCCATAGAAAAAACTTCCCACTTTGTATATTGTCCGGCGGAAGCAAAGCCAGCCTAGCAGCAAGGATAGCGACTTCGTCCGCGGTGTGATCTCCCTTGCATCCGGTCATCGATGTCTGAGTGAAGCCGGGACAGAAGCTATTCACGCTCAAAGCTCTTCCTTCGTAGCGCTTTGCCAAAACCCTAGTGTATGCATTCAGTGCAAGCTTTGAAACCGCATAGTCCGTCCACAGTTCAGGCCAACCTCCGGTCTTCCATGTCCCGGTCTTCACTTGTTCCAGAAACAAGCTAACAATTCCCTCAATATCGTCCTCCGATAGTTTCTCGCTTTCAAGAACCTGTTTTATGCTAGGGTTTCCCACCTTCTGCAATGTACCAAAGTAATTGGTACAGTTAATATTAATCACATCAGATTAATGAAGAACCCTTGGAGCTAGGCACAGTACTTACATTCAGGGAACCAAGTCTGGAGCTGACATTGAGTATTCGACTCATGGAGGAGGTACGGAACATGGGCAAGAGAGCCTCAGTCAGTAACTTTGGTCCATTGAAATTGGTTCTGATTACGGTCTCGGCATGTTCCACTGAATTTTCATTGATTTCGTTGAACGAAACTGCTGCGTTGTTCACCTGGAGACAATATAAGATTCATCAACTTACAATAAAAATTAAAAGAAAAAAGTTAACAATATAACTAGTTAAGAAGCAATATTGTGTGGTAATATTCATCAACTTGCGATAATGATTATTTTCTAGGACTACCAACAATTACGTACACAGAAACGAAATATTATATGGTTCCTTTTCTTTCTCTTCCTCTTTCTCATGACTAATTTCAAGAAACTTGACTTAATTGGTCGAGATTATGGTCTGCAAGGCTCAACTGTCCAAATTATTTTTCAGATAATAATTTGAATCACAAATTAAATAAATAAAATGTGGAACATACTGCCCAGTACCATTTGGTCTAGCAGCATAGTCTTCTTTTAATAAGTGAGTACGACTCACGAAGTTATAACATGTGATCAAAAACTCAATTAATGTGTGTTTTTTTTTTTTTACGAGTGAAATAATTGGATGTCAGGATGCTTCTACTACAGCTTCATAGAATTGGTTTGTTGATTAATAATTAATCAATTATTTTAGTGAGACTTAACAAATAATTATATATTTTTTAGCTTAATTATAAGACGAGGCATTGCTATCTTAAATACATTAATCACTTCAATTGATGAAATGTATGCAAACAAAACAAAATGTCATCTTTTCTTTTTGTTGCGGGGAAGGTTGGAACCCCCTGTATATAAAAAAGTAAAAACTACATACGTTGATGGTATGAAAATGGATAGACAGATGACGTTCTTAATTGTATTGATTATAAATTTTCGTGATATCTCATTATAACTAGGATGACTGCAAGTAGCACTATTTTTGGTAAGCCTCCCATGCATATATATATAGTGAAATTATAAGTCATCATCAGTAAAACTATAATTTGTCATCAGTAAAATTATAAGTCTTCTTGTTTTATTTTTTTGGTTTATAGATATATGTATATTGTATCTGTATTATCACATATGAATCTCCTAAATTGGATGTGAGAGTGTTTCAGAACCGGTGGCCGGAGGATCAGCAAAACACATGCAGTATACGTACCCACCACACTGCAAATCAGTCCACATAAATATTAATTTGTCCCAACTAAATTAACTTGTAGTTTTTACTAATGGTGAATAACAAGGGAAGAAGAAGGTGTGACCATATAACCCCCGCCCCCAACCCATAAAACGCCAAAAAAAAACAAAAAAAATTAAAGAGGAAGAAGCTTACAAGAATATCCAAGGCTGTAAAGTTTTCTTTGAACCAGGAAGCGAAGGTGTTGATGGAACAAGGATCAGAAACATCGAGGCGATAAAAGGTAATACTATGAAGACCTTGAGCCCTAAGTGCTTCAACTGCCTTGCAACCCCTTTCACTGTCTCTGGCTGTTAAGATCACTTTCAGTCCCAACTCCGCCATTCTCTTCACCACCGCAAACCCAATTCCTTTGTTTGCTCCGGTCACTATGGCCACTGTCTCCTCCGACCACCACCTGATTCATTCATTCATGAGAACATGCATTCAAACATTAGTTAAGTATAGCATAGTTAACTTCATCGCAGCCATCGAGCTCCTGTTATTATTCGTAACAGGAGATCACTTGGTAGAGATTGTAAAACTAGCGCTCAAATCTCTTACAGAAGACATAGAACGGGAAGTGCTTCTAGCTAGCGAGAGGATGTTTCATTACCTTGTTGAGGAGTGGGACGGAGATGGAATAAGGAGCCGGTCTGTTTCTTTGAACTGCATAGTTGCAAATAACAATTAGCTTTGAAGGGAGAGAATGGTAGGAATGTATATTTATAAGAAGAGAAAGTCTTAGATGCGGCTAACGCACTATGTGTCCTGTGTGACCCACCAGTCATATAACGACACATGTTTTTTTTTTTTTTCACCCCCCAACCTGCTTTCTTCTTCTTCTTTCCTCCGGCGAAGCTTCTTCTTCCTTTACACGGGTTGTATCGAGCTTGGAGCGGTAAGGCTTACGGTGAAGGCGGCGGGGGTAGCAGGTTGCAGGTTTGAGGTGGCGGCTGGGCAGAGGGAAAGAAGATCAGAGCGTCGGAGCAAAGGAAGGAATTAAGAGGAAGAAGAAGAAAGCAGGTGAGAGGGTTTGTAAAAAAAAAAAATCACATGTCGTTGTGTGACTGGTGAATCACACAAAACAAGTGGTGCATTAGCCGCACCTAAGATTTTCTCCGTATAAGAAACGGAAGGGTGTGAAAGGGCATGCAAGAGGAACATGAATATATAAACAACTAGGTGAAGGAAACATAGAAGGTAGGCGTTACCCACGTTCCAATTTTCTTTTGTTTAGTCACTGCCTCAGCTGTCAGCATTAGCATCGCTGCCCAATATTTTACTTTTTTAATATTTTGGGAAGACATACATGAGTGTGTGAATCAGTTCGTAGTAAAAGATATTTACTCGTGCCTCGTGGGCTTTTTAAGTATTGAATATTTCAGTTCTTTAACAATTGAGCACACAGAAACTAATATTCGGAGGAATCATATTTGCTGACCAACCAATCATATATATATATATATATATATATATATATATATCTTCTTTCTTCTCTTCTTTTTNTATTGGTTTGGTTCGTAGTCAGCAAATTTGATTCCGTATTTAGACATCTCACGGTGTTTAATGCCTCAAAAAAAATTTCAGACTATTTAGTATTCTTGCGCGATGCTGCGGGATCATTTTCTATCCCAATTGCGCCGGATATTTTTTTCCCCTCATAGCAAGGATATAATCTATATACACGCTACACACGGCAAAGTCGGATATATAAATGAGTCTTGTGCTACATTGATATCTCATGGTTTGAATAGTTTACCTAAGCTTTCCATTTCAAATAAGATTTTGTCATCCTCTTTGTCCAACAAAACTGGTTACCTACATGGTTACCAAGTTCCAACAGCATACCAAACTCTCCTGCAAACGTAAATCATTAAGCATCCGTGCCCATCATTTCCTCATCATTTTGATACAATATGCTGCTCACAACTCTATGAAGAATGAACTTTACAATTGTTGAGACACGGCGAGACGCTGGAAACTCAAAGCATAAATTTAGCAGGTGTATGATTCCCAGTTGCATGATGACACCTCCACTTTTGTTTGGGCCGCATTATACATCCCCTTTGATGGGGCCTTCCTCTGATCGATTAGCAGTCCAACAATTCTTTCCAACCACATCTATCCCACATAAGGAAAAATAAAATGGTCCCTACGGTATATGCACAGAGATGCATGCTTTGAGTTATATCATTGAGAGATGCATGCTTTGAGTACTGAGTGCTAATGGTCCCTATGGTATATGTACGGAGATTGGAGTTTACACATTCACATATGCAATTTTAACTGATAAGTTAATCTAACTATGACCAAGCACACATAATTTTTTATCAATATTTGAAAAGTTTTGAAACCCTGTCACTTATCCTAGATGCTATCTTCATATATATGTTTGAAAGCCATTTATCTAATGTCTTTCTCTTACAGTAATGCGACCAACCCAGATTGTGGGAGTCGATGCAGCTACTCTGCAAGCAGCACAATAATATTTCGTCCTTTACTCAGAAAATTATTTCAAGTAACTTGTCATTCAAATTAGTAAATGCAAAGTCTTGCAAAGAATACTTCCTCAAGCATTCATCAAGAAAAAAACTTCATATGATCAACACATTCAACACCAACTGCTATCAACAAATTAACCAAAATACAAGCAAATATACAATCCTGCAGTGCACTGTTTGTCCGGAGACATACTTGTATGAGTCACCTGCCATTAACTTCGTCATCCTCACTATCAAGTAGTCTCTTACAACAATACCTTTTCTAAAGTAATAAATATTCATTTATCGATAAATGAACAATTTATTTATTTATCGATAAGTGAATAATTTATTAATTTATCGATAAGTGAATAATTTATTAATTTATCGATGATATAATAACTCGTTTAAAGTAATAATTTTTCAATGTCTTAACGTTATTCATTTATAGAAGTTTTATTGTATATAGCTATCCGCATACACTTGAGATTCAACCTTAGAATTCGTAATTTATTTCCCGTTGAACGTTGGTTTAGAACCGATAATACAAAGGATACATTCGAATGCTTTCCATAACATCCATTAAACCCAGGAAGCTAGCTAGTTAATTACCTAATATTTGGCCATGCATGACACAGCCTTTCTCCATGCGCATGCTCATTGAAGCAACTCATTACAAAAAAACATACGAAAGTATACAACTGCCGGGGCTGCTGGTTTAATGCTTTTCATGCTTGGAATCCACAAATACATACTGTATATTATCATGGTAACTAAGCTAGTAATATATATCAAACAGAAAGTTTATGTAGGCTGTACCTCACAAGCTTAATTTTATGTTACTAATTGTGGTTAGGAGGGGGGACCTCACTAGAAAGCCAAGCTAGCTAGAATTAGGTGCATGTTGTTTACGCTTTTAGATCGATGAACCATCACCACGAAAGTTTAAACTATTTGAACTCCAATTGCATGCATGCCCTAGGAGCAAGATCATAACGCCTTTTCGTTTCCTTTGTTTTCGCGTGCTCTAGGAACTAGTGGGGAATCCATATTCCAAATTTCCAATTGCAAAGGTGTTCGACTACGGATACAAATTTGCTCCCATTTTATTTCCTCACCTTCAGCCTCATTCATCTAGATGCATGACACATGTCCCATTTTATTTAACTCATCTAACCATGGTTAACAAATCTGTTAAAAAAAAAACCATGATTAATAATATAAATCTAAAATTATTTAGGGTGCGGCTATTGCCACCCCACCAAATACTTTGTTCACCCCACATTTTAATTTTAAACTAAATATTCCAATACTAACCCCACAATCAAAAATTTTGTGAAAATATAATATTAAACTTTTCCATCTCACAAAATGCTCAGTTCACCCCACGCCTTATTTTTTTACCTTTAACGTTCCAATTCTGCCCTTAAAATTTTGAGAAAAATAGGGTTTTTATTTTCTTTCTATTATTTTCCTCAATCTAATAACATCTAAAAATATATACAAATATCTCATCAATATATTTGACGCAAACCTCTATTTTTGTCAAACCACATCCTATATACGTTCTCCTCGATCTCTTTCTTGAGTTCATTCTTTACGATTATGAATATA
>NC_020497.1:18634110-18634463 GCF_000184155.1 Fragaria vesca subsp. vesca
GATGTAAAGATATGAATTAGTTGGTGTATTTGATCAATGCATTGAATTATTCTCAGAAAACAAAACCAACACAGCACAGTGTTCGTGGACTAAGATGTCTGGGTTTGACACCACATGTGATAGCTTGTCGCAGCACAACGGTCTGTCTCTCCCTCTCTCTCTCTCTCTCTCACACACACACACACACAGACCCAAATGTTATTTCTTTTATCATGGTGGCCTGAGGTGTTTAATTTTTTTTCACAGCCACTAGAAGAAATGTAAAGACCAAACTCAGTCAATTTTGCCATGTTCTCCATTATTTATTTAATTTAATTTGTAAGATTATTTAGGGTTTAGGGTTTGGGGTTTCG
>NC_020497.1:18634550-18646396 GCF_000184155.1 Fragaria vesca subsp. vesca
TACTCTCTCTCTCTCTCTCTCTCTCTCTCTCTCTCTCTCTCTCTCTCTGCTTATGGAGATTCCCGATCGACGTAGCATAGTGTACATCTCCGGCGCCGATCTGCTTCACCGTCGTTGGCTTCAACGCCTCCGTTGCCGCTGACGCTTACGGCGACCCATTGCTAGTCAGAGATCGAGTCTTGTGTATGCAAACATCAATAACGTTCTTCTTCTTCTTTTTTCGTCGGAGATTGTGTTTTTGTTTTTCCTTATTAAACAATAATATCTGTATTGGATTTTTTTTTTTTTAACTTAAAGACAATTTTGCCATTAGAAACAAGTAGAGAGTACAATACAAATCGATCCGTTGCCATGCACACAGAGGACAAACAAGATCATATGATTCGTATGAGGCTTGTATTCTCATTACAAATTAATTGAGGCTCACAAGGAGTCTATAATCTAAAATCAAATAGATCATAGGCAAATGTTTCTAACTAAGCTAGAGCAAGAAAATAAAGCTCCCCCATGTGAAAAACATGGACCAAGAGCAATTGTTCTGCAATGAAAAACAAAGTTAAAAAACTGAAAACTGAAGAAATAGCAGAACTTCACAGAACCTCCTTGCCCTTCACACTAGGGCTTGGGGGCACTGCAGGTGGAGTCAGAGAAGGAGTCAGATCCTCTTTGTTAACACTTCTTCTCAGTTTCGAATTCTTAGAACCAAAGGGACGTCCTCTCTTCTTCTTCTTGGCTTTAGTTGCAACCAAAGTCATCTCGGTTGGATCTGGTGTGAGGTCGAGTACCTTGGTCAAAAGAGCAGCAAGGAAGTCAGGTTGTTTCATCCTCTTGGTATGCACATGAGTTTCATGTGATTGCAGCAAGTCTATCAATACCTTTAACTTCTTAGGAGAGGTCTCAGGTGACGAAGGTTGGCCTCGTTTGTGCCCTTCTCCAACAATCAAGGCATCTTTAGATTCATGTTTCGAAGCATTTTGGTCAGTTGTTTGATCAGGATCATTCACAAGTATAAGAGCTAGGGCATCATCTTCAGGTTCATGTGCCGGCTTCTTTAGAATGGTAGGGCGTTTATGTATCTTCTCTTTCTTTTGATCAAAGACCGTAGTAGCAATTGGTGTAGAAGGCGATACCGAACCATGGAATTTGAAAGCTGTATGCACAAGAGCTTTGGATGCAAAGCTGATCACATAGGCAGTGTTTGGCATGATGTCTGCATTAGAATGACCTGCAGTATTGTAACCAGAGTTTGCTCGGCATTTTCCATTTTCATGGAACACCAAGTTACAAGCATCACAAATACTTTCAAAGTAAAAAATCAACCTCTTCCTCAGCATCTGTTGCTAACTTGATGGTTTTAGAGTTAAGTATAGGATCAGAGAGTTTCTTCTCAACCCTAACCCTAACCTTCTTTGATCTTATGAAAAGTTTGTCATCATACTCGATATAACGACCATCAACAGACGCAATACCAGGAAAATTCTCAGGGATTTCATACTTAGGAGGTATGTTTTGAATACGTACCCAGAAGAATAAAGAGTCCATGGCGAAGCTCTTGATTGATTTGATGCCATCATATGTTTGGATCACAATCGACACCTGCTGGTACCACCAGGGTCCTCCTCAGAGAACTTTGTTCCTGTCCTTGATGAGATCAAAATTGATGATGAAGATATTATTCGGACGTTCTTGGATCTGAAATTTTTGCTCTAGGATCCATACCCTTCCACAAAACCGCTTGAGTTCCATCAAGCTTGGAGGGGTTGAGTTCAACAGCTTTGCTATCAAGAAGGACTGCGCAACACCTCTTTTAGGAGCCGAAATGCGGTGAGAGAGATCCACAACCTTTGTATTTGCAAGCGTTAAGGACACAGCGAAGGACTTGGTGACATCCTCGATTGATGTAGATTTGCTCGACGACGAGGAGGCAAAAGTTTTGCTCAAATTCTGCAAAGAGGATGTTGTAGAGGACGAGTGATTTGGTGTTGGTGATGGAGAAGAGGAGGGGAGGATGATCTCCGGGAGTTTGAGAGCCATGGATGCAGTAAGATTTGGTGATGGAGAGGCGACAATATTTGGTGTAGTAGGGTTAGGGTTTGGGGAGCACAACGACGCTCTTAGGGTTTGGGAGATAGTGGTTATTGTCTCAGCGGGATCAGAAAGTGATTTGGTGATCTTTATTGGAATCTTCTGATGAGAATTTACGACAATAAGAGAGTCAAAGCTTCATTTGCTAACTTTATTAAGGTTAATAAACATTTATTAACCACGGCAGAAGTTTATTGGTCCCAGTAAAATCTCAGTAGAAGTTTATTACCCTTAATAAAATTTTAGTAAATTATTTCCTAAAATTTACTACCCCTAATAAATTAAATACGAAGGTCAATAACAAGTTTATTGGGGGTAGTAAATTCTTTCCTAAAATTTACTACCCCTAATAAATTCAATACGAAGGTTAATAACAAGTTTATTGGGGGTAGTAAATTCTTTCTTAAAATTTACTATCCCTAATAAATTCAATACTAAGGTCAATAACATGTTTATCGGGGTTGTAAATTCTTTCTTAAAATTTACTACCCCTAATAAATTCAATACTAAGTGTCAATAACAAGTTTATTGGGGGTAGTGAATTCTTTTTTATTGACTTCAATAGAAGTTTATTGCCTTAGTAAAATCTTAGTAGAAGTTTCCGGCGACCGGCGAGATTCCGGTCACCGGTAACCGGATTCCGGCGGCTAGTGACCGGATTCCGACGGCCGGTGACGGAGTCCAGTGAGCTTCCGACAATGTCTTTTCTCTCTTCCACTTTTTCTATCTATGCATGTTTAAGGGCTGAGGGCAAACTAATCTTAAAATAATATAGGTTTATAAAAGTTTTATTAAAGATTTGTTCATTTAGGCATAAATAGAGGTACATTATATTGGATTGAGCTCTTAAAAAGGATTGTCATTGAAATGGGCAATGAGGGGGTTGAAATTAGTACTAAATGGGCATTAACGAAGACTATTTAAGTAGTTTTTAAAATATATCGAAACATAATTTATGAAGATTAAAGGATTAAACGACATAGCTTGCTCTTTTGATTGTGTTATTAATATATTTCTTTCTTTCCTAGTTATATATATATATATATATATATATATATATATATAACAAATCAGTAAAAAAGAGGGCCAAAAATTTATGGTCCTTTGGTCTTGGGCCCAGTGCGAGTCCATTGTTGGCACTACGCCAGGGCCGACACTTAGTAACTGTAACGCTCCGTATCTAATTTTACCTATTTACTGGGTATTTTACGAGTTACAGAGGAATTTAACCGTGCTCGGTAACCTAGTAAGGTAACGCTCAAGTTTATTTTTCGAATTTTTCTCGAAATGTCAAATTCTTCTTTTAAGGCGCTGATGTTATAATACGTGTCGACATGAGTTTATCGGTGTCTACGGATTATTTTACGGAGTTTCGAGCTATTTTCTATGATTTATTGAAGGTTTGGTAAAATAAATTAATTTTCTGAAATAAGAATATAACTTTTAATCTTGGCCTTCTGATCAATTAGGGTTTCGATCTGGACCGTTGGTTCGGGTATAAAGGGAAAACAGATGGTTGACTTTGTCAAACCCCAATTCAGGCGTTGACCCGAGCTCTGGTCTCTCTCTCTCCTCTCTCTCTCTTCCTCCGTCGTCTCCGCGCTGGAGCAGTGCCTTCCAGCCACCTCTGGCGACGAGCCTGCCACCAAATTGATTCTCTCCTCCTTCTCGACTTAGCTCAGTACTTAAATCCGGCAGGCATCCACTTTCGACGGAGATTGGAAGAAGAGGATGACGTCTGTCCTTCACAAATTCCGACGAGTCCCAGCGACGAATCGACAGACCAAGGTCATATTCATATTCTCCTTCCTCTCCTCTTCTTTTCTGGGTTTGTTTCATCTTGAATCGAGTTCTAAATTGAAAAGCCCCTTTTCTGCCTTTTCTGGGTTCTTCTCGGCGAGTCTTCGACGAAGGGGTTTCCAGCGCTTTCCCCTCCTTTCTGGCATCGCATTGAACACATGGAGACCCAGACGATTCTATTGAAGATCAATGGTATTGCTGTTGTGGTGTTGGAGGCGTTGGTGAGCTCGGGTGCTATTGAAGGCCATGGTTAGCAACGCCGGTTTAGGCTGAGAGTGAACTCGGTCTGGTGAGGTTTATAGCAAGGTGAGGATTCTCTAGGTTTTTGCTCAGTTTGAGGATTGAATTGCTACTATGTTTTGTGGTATGGTTGATTGGTGATTAATCTTGGGTTTTTGTTGTTTGTTGTCGAGAACTTGGTGTTTTGAAGAATACGGGGAGGTCATGGCAAAATTCCGGCAAGTGGCTGGAATTCGGCAGAATATTCCGGCAAGCTATTGAAATCTGATGAGGGTTTCTGGTCAGGACAACAGATCAACAGGGAGTCCATAAGCTTATGGTCAGGCATGGGATTGACTCAAGGACTTGGATATTTGGAGGCGGCGCTCGAGGAGTGTTTCGGGCAATGGAAAACTTAGGTTTAATCTGTGAGTGGACACTTTGGTTTTAATAAATATGCATGCAAGATAAGATATCAATTTATTTTCCGAGCTTACATTATAATTTTGGCTTATGAAATGATCTTAGAATTTATTTGAGTTTTTGATGCATTGATTATGTAATGGTCATGATTTATGGATTTGAGCTCGGGTTATTATTTTGGTATTTGAGTTTTGATATTCCTTATGACTTCCGGATCTATTTATTATTATTTTATTTGTTGACTTTGAGATTTATAAAAGATTACCGAAAATCCCATTTTCGGTAGTTCTCTATCATAATTTACTCGTTTATTTGTGGCATAATGATTTTGACTTTGAGAATATTTTAGCGAGTATTTCGAGTGGAGATAGTTAATTACAATTTTTATTTAATGATTAAATCTCGCTTATTTGGCTTATAATTATGGATTTGAGAATATTTTGACGTGTGAGACACGTCATTGAGTTTTATTTTAATTTCTTATGATAATTTCCAAGTACGGTTAAGAACCGTACCATTCATATGACCTTGGGGAAGTTTTATGGATTTAAGTGATTTCGTATGTTTTTAGTCACCATACTATAGGGTCGCTCATATTTTATTACTAGTTAGTCTTTATTAGCGGTCCTCACCATAAGTGAGTCGAGCGCTTAGCGTGAGACGCTATTATAGCCTGGGAGGCACTGATCGGTTATTATTTATTGCTAGCTAGTCTTTATTACCGGTCCTCACCATAGGTGAGTTGAGTGCTTAGAGTGGGACGCTATTATAGCCTGGGAGGCACCGACCCGAGCCTGAGAGGCTCCTCTTACATGATGATAACTCTTCCCCTTATTTTATTTTTCTCATTTATATAATTGATTAACCAGCAGGGCTGGTTTATCTCTTCTGATGAGATTTCTGTATTTGATTAACTAGCGGGGCTGGTTTGTCCATTTTTATGTGATTCTGGAGTAAAAGTTAAATGTTATATCAAAGTTGTGTGCATCGAAGTTTTAAAGTTTAAACATGGGAAAATATTTAAATTACGTTTTGTTAATTATTTAATTTATTTTTATCCACTCACTCTAACGTTTTAAATTATTTTCCTCTGGGTCCTTCGGTTTCAAATGCCCAGTTTGCAGGCTTAGATTATTTGAGGTCTAGAGTACATGGAGTCGAGGCATTGTTTTTTTTTCATTATTAGATATGCTCTGATAATCCAGTTAGTAAATTATTAAATGTCTTTGTTGTTGGAAGTGAGATTCTTTTATATTAGTATTAGATATTTTAGGAGATGTGACAAACTTGGGGAGCAGGAAGGCTCCAGGAGAATAAGGTTGGAGTATGATTTTAGAAGTGTGTTTGCAGGTGTTTTTAGGAAAGGTTGTCCATTTTTAAGGAAGGTTATGCCGAATTTCCGGTAGCATCTCCTTTGGAGGTGGTCCCCGCATGGTTCGTTCTGGATTTCAGTTCGGGGTGAGTCCTGACAGTAACTCTCTTTCCTAGCTGTTCTAAATGAAACGCTAGGGAGACTGAGAGGTGAGGGAAATGAATGAAAAGACTCATCCTAAATTTCACTTGAAACCTGAGAATGTCTTATGAGGCGGAGACCACCTCCAAGGGAAAATCTACCAAAAATTCAGTAGAACTTCCTCTAAAAATTGAGTACCCAAACTTGCAAGAAACAACAACCACAACAATACAACAAATTATTTCCAACCCCTGAAGTTAGCATTCTGCTCTCCATAAGCACAACCGCCCTCCCACTAAAAAGACAGCAGGGGATCTTAAATAATCATAAGAAATCATAAAACCCATCTCATAGTAATAATCGTTACGAGACTTGCTAGTCTAAAGATATAAAATGAGGAGATTAAAATACACTATAATAATTAGCCTCTTAAGCTCAGGTAATCATCTTGATAACACACGTTTTATGACTCTTATAGGGTGAAACAAGTTTACCATGAAGGTAAATAGTCCACCGTGCCATAATGGCGGAAAAAGACTCCTTTATCGGGTTACGACAGGTTTTTTATGAACCGTCCACCACGCCATATATAATGGCACAAAAGAATCCCTTATAGAGCTACGAAAGGTTCATTATGAACCGTTCACCACACCACTAAGGTGGAAAGATGAGTGTGCCCTATTACTCCCCGTGTTGTTATACAGGGCACAACAGGTTTACCTTCATGGTAAACCGTCCACCGCGCCGTAATGGAGGAAAAAACTCCCTTATCGGACTACGTCAGGTCCACTATGAACCATCCACCGCGCCATTAAGGCAGTGATTTTCACACCCCGGTCCCGACGTCGGCGGATTTTAAGCACCGGACGTGAACGAGTGTTACAAAGCGGAACGTAAACAAAATATTATCTTCTAGGCTCGTCGTCTACCCTTTTCCTGGCTCGGTACAACCTAAGTACTTTTTCTACAAAAAAAAATAATATTAGAAATGAGTGGGTGAGCAAAACCACGTGCTCAGTGAGTAGACCAATGTAATATGCCCGCAAAGCCATGTCATTTTACACACACTACAAAATATGTATATCATATGCACATCACATCAAACAATTCATCACATCGCACAATCCCTTCTTATTGAATATCATTCAATTTAGTGATCCCCACGGGAACCTAATGATCTTCAAGTCCTATACCTCCATGTATCACATCCTTACTTCAGCATAACCAATTGGAGATGGAATCAGGAAGATGAAACCAGATCTGCTTCTTGAGTCCATAGTGTCATACCTGATAAGTCCATTTTATGCAACGTTCTTAATGTATTTCCGACCCTATTTAGCTATGTAATTCCTTTAACAATATTCATTTTAACTTAGTTTGTGTTTTTAGGTCGCAAATAAAGCCGAGGAGCACAAAAGAAGCAAAAGAGGAGAAATCTTGAAGGAAAAGGAATCCATATGGCATAAGGAAAGAAATCAGAAATCTGCCAGGAATTGTTAGTCAACTTCGACAGAGGATTGTGATCAGCTCACAGTGATCCAGGAGATGAACTTTATATCAACGGAAAGCTAGAAGAGTCTAGTTTCCAGAACTTTTCGTGGATCATTAATAGCTATTTTGGAGAAGAAGTTATGACCGTTTGAGTGACCGAAGGTCAGTCTGCCCGAATTTCTGATTTGGACCGAAAGTTTAATTTCAAGGCCCAGACCATATAGGCAAGCCCATGGACGAAAATTAGGGTTCTCTAACCCTAATAACAGCTGCTCATACATATAAGAGAAGTGGGAGACGCAAAAGAGATCTCTTCTTGTACATGAAATTCAGTCCTCTCTGCTGTAGCTCTGCCTCTCCAAGGATCTCTCCCAATTCAGAAAATCATCCTCCTTGCCATGCTCTAGGACTTCTCCAAAAGCATAGTGTTACTCTTCTTTGTGCCGAGACTATCCATTGTTATTCTTCAAGTGTTCTTGAGATCAAAAAGTGTAATCTATGGTTCAAACTCTTGTTTTTAGGTTTTATATTTGTTATTGTCGAATTCCTTTAGTTGATTTTATGCATTGGAGTTGGACTTTTATTGAGATTTAGTTATTGCCACTACCAGGACCCTGTTAGCTTAATTCGTCGGCTAAGATATAAGCCGACGAGCCTTCGTCTGTTATGATTTCGTCGGGAAAGGGTCGTTGGTGATGACTTTAGCCGACGAAACAAGAAGACGTCGTCGGCTATAGTCCTAGCTTTTAGCCAACGAAAAACAAGTCGTCGGCTATTGTCCCAGAATTTAACCGATGAATATCTTAAATGTTTTGTCGACCGTAGTCTGAGACTTTAGCCGACGACTATATTCGTCGGCTAAAGTATGTAATAAAAAATTAAAAAAATAACTATAGCCGATGAAATATAGTCTGTTTCGTCGGGTTTAGAAGTGTTTAGTCCGGTTTAGAAGTGTTTAGCCGACGAATATCTTACATGTTTCGTCGGCTATAAGTCCATTCCAGTAAAAACAAAAAACCCGAAATTTCTAAATTACCATTCCAAGCAAGCTGCAAAATACACCAAAACAATTCCATATAACCAACAACAAGCACATAAAACTATATAATTGACCAACTACACAAAATCTAGATCGTCTAAATCAATATCCGATTCTGGGGGTTGCTGCGGAGGAGGTAGCGACGGTTGAGGTAGCGGTATAGGCGTAGGCATGGGCGGAGGCGGAAGTCCCTAAAGCTGGGCAGCTGTAAACTCCTGCATGTACTGGAACATCTGCTGCAGCTGGGCCTGCTGACCGGCATATACCGTGGCAGTATAGGCTGTCTGCGCGGCATTATAGGCAGACTGAGCAGCTTGCTGTTCCCGTAGTCTCTGAACTTCTGACTCTAGCTGAGTCGTCCTGCTGGTCGAGGTTGCCTTTCGTTGAAATCCTGGAGTGATCTTCAGGACCCCCTCGCCCTTCTTTCCTAGACCCCGACAGTAGAAGTTGTTTCCTCGCGGTGGGAAGGCTGTGCCCATGATCCTCGCCCCAACCCTCGGATCCGAAGTGTCGATCCGGGACATGGCTTCAGACATCTCTTCCTTTTGCGTGTCCGCCAATGCCTCCCTCACTATAGCACTCATCACCTCGTCACTAGCCTCCCTCACCTTCGCCTAATTGGATAGGAAAAAAATGATTAAGTAACATTTTGACATATATATAAGTAAATTTAAAAATTTAAAAACGTAAGATGACTTACAATATCCTCCTAGGCGTCAGGATATGTCTTCTCGTACGTATAGACGTACCGGTTAACTTCTGAATGTTCCCTGGCCGCCTCGTCCATGAAGACAGCGAACGGTCTAGAACCGGCATGATGGTTCCTTATGTTGCGTTGCTAGTTCTGAGCGTTTGCCCGAGAAACGGCCTTCAAAGAAAAAAAAAAAACTATTAGTAAAATATTTAAAAACGGACGTACTTAATGAAAAATTAACTAATTAATTTTTTTAAATACCTGTTTACGAGAGTTGTTGAATTCTGATGTCAGAAGCCAACGCCACTCGTACTCCCTGTACTGGAACTTAACAGGGGTACCAGAAAGTGCATTCCCGTGCGTAGTCCAGTGGGTCCGCAACTCGTTCTTCCACTCCTTGTACCTACAGATACAACAAAAATATTAGAAATATTATTAATATAACATACAGTTTTGTTTTTTCATTAACTTCCCAACGTACCTTCCCCCATGCACAACGTCCGCCCAGCTGTTCTTCAGGTGCTCGGGAACCTCAAACCACACATGCATTTAACCGTTTATTAGTTTAGTTTTTCGAGAAATCAACAATGTAATACAAAATATTATTGAGGCATTTGGTAAACTCACCGACATTGCGTTGTGGACCATGTCCTTAACCTCCTGCGGGACCTCGCCCCAGTCTGACCACAACATAGGGACTCTGTCACACCCCAATTTTCGAAAGAAAATTTTCAAAAATTTTGGCATGATATCCCTTAAAATAATATAATCCAAAAACCTGTTTCAACAAAATTTCAATGAAACTAAACTCAATGCGGAAAGTAAAATTTATACACAACTCCATATTGAGTTAAATATTACATTTCCTTGATTTCATAAACTCAAGAGTCAAGAAAAAGAGACGCTCATATGAGTTTATTATTGTCTATCTCAATGTATATATATAAAAAATAAATATATACGATGAACCACCAAAACCCAACAAAAACCCTGTCACTAAGCCTCCACCTCAACCCTGCTGATCCTCACCTGCAGGTCTAACCCCTACACCAAGAATTGGTGCACCGGGTTGTAAACAACAAACCCGGTAAGCTAAAGAGCTCGTATGAGTAAACTCAAAAATAAACACAACATTTATCACGTCCAATATTCCACAAGAGAGATTGGATCCATAATTAAAGAAAAACACACATCCAACACATTACCCAAGAAAAGTACCCATGAGTCCCAGATATTTAATAAAATACCCCTCATGACCTACAACAACACTATGTGTACCCATGGGTCCCAGATACCATACAGTATCTCCCATGACCTACACTGACAGACGGACTGGAGCTCTATTCCTAACCGCAACCAATCACCCGGCCAAAGGCTTGGAACCCGGTTTGACTGTCTAATATCAAACACGAAAATGATAAATAGCATCTTAACAGCAACCAATCACCCAAAAAGGGCTTGGAACCCGGTTTGGCTATTTATCCAAAAATCATAATAAATTTCACAACATTATCCTCACAACACATTATCACAATTATTATTGTCAACAACATGATATATCTCACATTATTATTCTCAACATCACAATATAAAGAAGACTTGTTTTTTTTTCTTACCTATGAGCCGTTGGCGATCAAGCTCATATATTTTTAAAGAAAATTAAAAGAATAATAATAAAACCATCATCATCATCATTATCATTATATCATTAGGTTCAAAAGTGAACCTTGGTGAGATTTACTCACCTAAGTATCCGGCTGCAATTTCCACAACCAAATTTAGCAAGCGAAACACAACTTCACAACCACCTAAAAACACACAATTAAAACCTTAGTAACTAAAATACTATAGGTTAACACAATACCCTTAACTAACCCTTAATTCAAGAGATGACAACTTTCCAAAGTCGTCGAACTTAGAGACCCACAAAGGCTGCCTCTAATCCTCCATTCCTAACTCAAACCTCCACCAAACATAATATCACATTTAACGTTCTAACATACTAACATTTCTCACAACCTAAGAATTCTACATCTCAATAAGCTCACCACAATACGAGCTAGCTACAACGCAGCAAACTAAGCCCCAAACATTGCCGAACGCGCCGCCACAGGCGGCGGCGAGTGGGCCCCACGCGCCACCCCAAACTTCCGAATTAGGAGAAACTCACAACAACAAAGTTGAAGCTTGAAACAAGGGGAACAACTTTCATACCTGAGACTTCGACCAAAAATGGCCGGAACCGGCCGGAAACCGCCCCGAACAGTGACCAGAAAATCAAAGACAAAATCTGCAAAACCGGCCTCAAAACCTTAAAAACTTGCTTCAATCCATGTCTAAACACTACCAGGGGAAGGAGAGGATCAAGACTCACCTATACTTGGCCGGAAACGGCGTCGAAATCACTTGTTTTCCGGCTGGACAGCTGCTGCTCTGCCGCTTCGTGGCGGCTTCCAGGCGGCGGGACCGTGGCCGGAACTGCTCCAGAAATGGAGAGGGCTGCTGTGGGAGTTGAAAGGAACCGGCGGCGTCCAGTTTAGTGGCCGGAGGAGGGAGAACTCGGTTGAAGAAGGGTGGAGTTCGTGGGAGCTCGGGTGGGAGGAGAGAGAGAGAGAGAGAGAGAGAGAGAGAGAGAGAGAGAG
>NC_020497.1:18646416-18652219 GCF_000184155.1 Fragaria vesca subsp. vesca
GAGAGAGAGAGAGAGAAAAGGGAGAGAAAACTGAATTAGGGTTTCTAATTAACACTCCCACACATTTTCCTACTTAAACTAATTCCAAACCCGGAAACAAACTTCCTCTGACCACAACTTTCTCTCACAACTTCCGATTTAAGCGTGCCGCGTGTCTACGAACTCGTATTGACAAGCTCTACAACTTTCGTGAAGGAAGTTTTTGAAGATAACCTACGGAAAAGAAAGTCAACTTTTGGCCTCTTAAAGGTCAATGCACTTTAAATAAACTCCCAAAACTTCAAGTTCGCATAAAACCCAAGAATTTTCATAAATAATCATTCATTAATTAAAGGAATAATACAAGGAAAAATGATATGAAAATCTAGGGTATTACAGACTCTATCCCTAATGAGCGCTCCCACGCGGCCGAAGTACGTCCTCGACTTCCCGCCCGGTACTATGTGGCCATCCTCGTCAGAACCGATGACGATCCTGCCTGAGGTAGGCGGGGTTAGAAGAGATTGAATGTTGGGTGAATAAAGCAAATATGAAATTGAAAAAAAATATATGTAGGGTGAAAAAAGAATTTAGGGTGAACAAAGCAAAAATGAGAAAAGGGTATTTTATGTATTGTAAATAGGTGAACAAAATGAGAAATTTTAAATACACTCCTCTAATCTCTTAATACACACCCCTATTATTTTATATTTCACATGAGATTTTGTAGGTATGTTTAATTACAAAAACATCCATCAATTATTAGGGGAAAAAAATTTCTTTTCCTTAAAATCTAACTCTTCTTCACTATTACCACGCATCAAAAGAAAAGAAATAAAAACCTAATTCATCTTCTGAATTTCGACTACTGTCATAATCACATGTACTATTTACCGATTCATTTGGTTTTTTTTATCAACTTTAGTTTTTATTTTGCAGACTAAGAACTAGTTTTTATGCGATGCTATTGTACTTTTACTAATTTCTTAACATTGAAAAAATTATGTATGTTCAATATTTTTTTTTTTCTTCAAATTCTAGCCGATTGATGTCATATTGAAGATTTAGAGTTCGAATATAATATTACTCTTTTGATTATAAATTGAAAAATATCAAGAAAAAATTTCTAACCCGATCAAAAAAATCTAAAAGAAAATAAAAGAGAATAGGTAAAGAAAGTTCTGAAATAGTAAATATATAATAACTATATTAAATAATATATTATTATTAGTTTTAGATATTAAGGGTATTTAAGACAGTCTGGGATATGTATTTAGTATAATATTGAAATGAAAAACTAGATGGGTAGTGTATTAAGAGATTAAGGGTGTGTATTTAAAATTACTCGAACAAAATAGACTTACAATTAAAAATATATAAGTGAGGTATGAAGAGAACATGGGGTGAAAAAGTGGTTTGTGGGGTGGCAATAGACGCACCCTATTTCTATTTTTACTAGTGTAACTCATGCTCTTTTTTTATTTGTTCCATGAAGGATGCAAAAATATTATAGCATCGTAAAATTATTTAGTTTCGTTTTGTTCAATTAAACGAGCGATTAACATATATACATATGTTTTTATCCAAACGGTATCATGAAACTCACATGATAAGATGAGCATATATAATTGACATTCATGCAACAACTTGGAATAAGTTGTCGTAATTAATTCATATTATTTTCCTATTACAATTAAATAGATATTTATGCATTTAATATTGTATTTATAAGTTACCTTATTGTACATGGATGTGTCAGTATATATTCTTTTCTCTTGGAGAAGAATGAAACCATCACAAAATTCAAGACCATTGGTTTTCTTATTTAGTTGTGATGGCCAAAGTTTTTCAATTGCTCAGCTTACTTATCATCCTTATTCTTGTTGCTTCAGGTAATCTCTTTACACATCATTTCAAATGTTTGAGTATATTCGTATCATACCCGTGTTATATATTATGTTTTATGATTGCTCTTTAGCATGTCAAATTCCAGAGAAATAATCTAAAGCACATATTTTTTTTTTTGGTAGTTGAACCAAGGAAATTACAACAATGCCCCAAACTGGTGTTATATAATGTCTACTGTGCTCATTTGGGAACGGATCAAATATGCACAGAACAATGTTCGAAGCAAGTTGATCCCCAGAGTTCAGCAATTTGTGAAAGTCCCCCAAATTTGACTATAATTCTATGCATGTGCATTCGTCCTTGTTAGAAAATATTGTTCCAGTTTAGCGGATGGTGTCGAAACTCGGTTTCCTTATTGTATCATCGTTCTCCTGATTCCTTATGATCATAAATGCAATATTAATAAATACATATAAGTTGCTCTTTAAAATGTTGATTTACATTGCAAGTTCAAATACTCAAATAAAACAATTACAACGGATTTTTTTTGACAGGTAAAGCCATATGACAATTTCATTGATACTCAAGCTAGAATAGCACGAATACATGCATTCCCTTGCGAAACATTTGGGCAAGTTAAGGACGTGGCATGCTAGCACCATTAATTACAAAAATCTCGTTCACTTATTTCTAGTAGAAAAGCAAGAAATACTAGACACACAAATGTTTAGGTTCATAACAAAAGAAATTACTGGAAATAATAGGTAAAAACTATTAAAACCTTGGAGGCCCACAATTACAACGGATTGTATTATCATTTTATAAACTATTGAATGAGATAGAGAGAAAAGAGAAGAAAAATGAAGGAGAACATAGAAGTCTATCATTTATTATCATTAGACCCATTTATATAGGAGTATTGTTTATATGGCATGTACATAACTAATGAGTATTTGAGTGGACAGACACATATACATAATATTTACAACATATCACCTTGGATGTCCACCAATGACAGATATGGTGTTGGACGCGTTTATTGTTGCTTCGTTAAAAACATTTTAAGGTAATAACAACTATTTGAAAAAAATAAAAAATAAAAAACAACCTAATCGAAGAACGAAAAGAGTGCAATGCGCATACGTGTTTGGTAGCATAATCAATTGAATCCTCCCCTTCATGAGAATCTCCTTTTGCTTGATGCAAACTAAAATATCATGTATTTGGTAAAATACATATCGCATGTATAGTAGATGTTGTGTGTCGATCACACAAGTGAAGCTTTGCATAAAAAAGGGACTCATCATAAATTTCCAATCCTAGAAAAGTTAGAGTAAGAGCATCTCCAATAGTTTCCTCATAATTTCTCTATAATGGAGAAACAAACGTCAATGCTTCAAGCAATTTTTCTTCTCAAACTCGAACATATTCTCTATTTTGGAGATTTCATGATCATTCTTCAAATCTTTCTCTAAAATTTGAGAGTTTACTGCAAATATGGGAAATTTGGCTTTCTCTCTCATTTCCCATTTTGGGGAAAGTTTTAGGGAATTTGTTAGGCCAAAATAACCAAAATCTTCCTTAAAATTGAGAAAACTAAAAATATGGGGAAGCTGTTTGAGTTGCTCTAATAACAACAAAACTATGATATTCTCTATGAAAGCTTACTTCACATGATAAGAGAGTTGAACCATTTTATGTTCTAATTATAGATAAAGAAATTAGCTAAAGAGTAAATATATAAGGATTAAAAATGAGCATATTTACCTTTCTATAATATTTTGAGCATTAAACTGTAAGTACGACACATTTTAGCTATAACTCTATAAGTATCAATTTATAAAATTAATAAGTTCGTAAAGGCTCAGATAAGAGCTCTAGACAAATTCATAACTTCATGAAAGTAAGATAATTTGCAGCATTAAAATTTGGATTGTTAATTTTTTGTCTTTCTATGAGTAATACTTTGACTATAATTGAATCAGTATGTGATCTTAGACTATTTGATTCCGAGAGTAAGCTTCATGCTCTAGTAATTATGTATGGAGTTGTCTTTGACATTATTAATTCTTTAAAAATTTGATTAAACAATATGCTTATACTGATGCATAATATTTTAGGATATTGCTTCTAGCAATAGCAATGTGCATTTAAAAATCTTCATAATAATAATAAAAAGACAATTTTCATAAGTCTCTCTGCCAAATAATAGCTATATGTAATACTGTATTTAAAAAAAAATTGTTGTTTTAGACCATTTTTAGCAATTTTAGCAATGTTAACCAATTTTACGTTAAATTTTAGTCAAATTAGCTAAAATGTCATTTTGGCTAGTGACTTTATTAATTACGTCTACATCAATGCTCTTTATTTTAGTTAGTTTTAAATTAGAATTAAATTCAGTTTACCCCCCCCCCCTCAAAATCTTTGGGGACAAAATCAGTTCAGTCCGACAATTTTTTTTTTAAATTAGTTCGCCCCTTCAACTTTCATAAACACATCAGTCGGGTCCAATTTTTGAATTTCTCTCAAAATATGATGTCACCAAAACTGTTGGAATTGTACAATTAGTTCGCCCCTTCAACTTTCGTAAACACATCAGTCGGGTCCAATTTTTGAATTTCTCTCAAAATATGATGTCACCAAAACTGTTGGAACTGACAAGAAGACCCATAATTCATATGTATCCCTCTTCAGAAGTGTAAAATAGCCAATTTGACAAAATATTATTAAAGAAGATAAAAAAAATGCATCTATTTCGATCACAAAATGAATAAAAAACAGTGAGGAAATTTCAGACATTTCGTTGAAAATAAAGGAATAAAGCTGAATTATGGGTCCCATTTTCAGTTCTAACAGCTTTAATGACGTCACATTTCGAGGGGAATTCAAAAATTGGACCGACTGATGTGTTTAGGAAAGTTGAAGAGGCGAACTGAATTTAAAAAAAAAAAAGTTGCAGGACTGAACTGATTTTCACACCAAAGATTTAGGAGGTAAATTGAATTTTTTTCTTTAAATTAATATTAGAGTAGTTTTATTTACACACCCCAAATTGCTTGATACACATCTTCTCAATTTAAAAAAGAAAGGCTTAACTCCTAATCAATTAGTCCTACCATTGTTCGACGACAAAATTCTCAAACAAGACCAAACAATTCTTCATGGCACGCAGCTTAAAGCTTTTGGTCATTTAGAGTATTATTAGGTTTTTTTGTTTTTGTTGTTGTTGTTGTCACATGTAAATCATTCATCACGATTTATAACAGGTATAGTCACCGGCACCAAAATACCAGAATTTATTTTGAACCTATAAACTATAATAGCGTCTATCTAGATATGTACTTGTTAGAGTGTGTGCAAGAACAAGAAAGAAAAGTAGGTTCTGGAGGGAGAAGGAATAGATACATTGGTGCAGAAAACTAGAGAAGAGAGAGGCTGAGACAAAAATATAGCGGGAAGTGATAAGGATGGTAATTGTGGAAAATTTTTGGAAAAAGATGTTAAAAAAAAAAACTAATTTGACTTTGATAATATAGTTTGCCTTTTTATTGTGGTTTTTGTTATAATGAAATGTGGAACTGACCTGTCAAAAGATGACGTTAGTGCAATTTAAAACCCTATAGTTGTAGTACATGTAAGTAGGGTATCGTTCTAGCCGGGGACACTAGGGAAGAATTTATTCTGCAAAACAAAGTCATTAGAAATATTCACACAATATATACATAAAGAATAAAATGGGGGATTGAAATCGGCAGAAAACAAAGAAAATAAAACAAAGGCAAATAATTACAAAGTTTGGTCACTTCAACGTTGTAAGCACTTCACAAATAAATTCCGATTAGCATGCAAGTATTTTTATGAAAGGTTAAATTATCTTATCTATGTTTTCACAATTGCAAGTTAATTCCAACCCTTAAGACTTCTCATGTGTTTAAGGTTGTCTTTGCGCTCAACCAAAAACTATGTGACTACT
>NC_020497.1:18663192-18667401 GCF_000184155.1 Fragaria vesca subsp. vesca
CGCGCCCCTCACCAGCGGCATACGGTGGCGAACAGAGGGACGTTCGCACTTTAAGGGTGCGGACGTCCTCCTCTGATCCGGACTGTATATATATATATATATAGGATCTAACGAGGACTATATATATAGGATCTAACGAGGACTTCCGTACTTTAAGAATTCAATTATAAGCTAATTATCAATTTAAAGAAAAGTTCCCCGAGAAAGACCCTACCTGGAATCCAAGCGTTAGTTCTGACGCTAGCTAAAATTAGCAACACTGCGACACGCATTCTGAAATCTTTATCCTTCTGCACCTGAAACTGCAACATGCCACCAATCCTCGTAGCAAATTCCAAGAAAGTCGGCGAAACATTCCAAATGTAGTCCAAAACAGAAAACAATCAGAGTCCTCAGAATTACTAAGAACACCCAAAGTTCTCATCTATACAAAACAATACCAATTAAACTTCTTTCGTCATCAACAGCAGGTAACATACTTTATCCATCCTATACAAACAAGATAATACACTATGCTCCATCTTCTACACTATACCACATCTTCTTCCTCAAACCACATCCTCTTCGTTACTAGAGGTGAAGCTGTGCACAACTCATGGTCTGCCATACACCTTATTATTACCTCCACCTTAATTAAGTTGAACAATTCCTCCTTAACTTTCCAACTTTCCTGTACCCGAATACCAAAATATAAAGAACAACACTACCTGTTCTTCATTTCAAATACTACATTTCATCATCAATCCCTCAATTCCCTCAACTCCTCCGTTTCTAGAATTCAAACAACACAACCACATATTGATGTTCTAATGCTACTGCCAAGGTCAACCAAACCTATAAAATACCAACCACCACTATCGCCGCCAAACACAGCAGCTGCACACAATGCCCAAAATCCCAAATTCCTCAAATCTCCACCAATCTCAATTCCAATTATAGAAACATGTAAAGCTCATCAAATAGACCAACTTTAATACCTGAGTCGACATCAAAGGTCGCCGGAACCGTCGAACCCTCGTCGGAAAACTCAATACCTTCATCTCTTCAATTCTCCCTCCTCAGAGCTTCGCTTGGAAAACTAAGAACATGGAAAGGTTCCTGAGATCGAGATGAAGCTATCCATATCAGTGAGAGACCTTGACTTGGCCGGAATCGGAAACTCGTCGGCGAACCCAGCCTCTCCTTCTCCACTTCGAATCTCTCTCCCGACCTCTTCTGAAGAAACTGAAGACATAGGGAAGACCACGAGGACGAGAGGAAACTTCCAGTACCATTCACACTCGTCGCCGTCGTCGGAATCGAAAACCCGATCGGAGAGACAGTCACCTTCTCTCCTCCGATTCTCTTTCAGCAGCTCTCCTCCATGAAATCTGATACAACAAAGACGTCAGGGACGGCGAGACGAAGCCGTAGCCACCGGTTGGAGGCTAAGAGGCGGCCGGACAACAGAGTCCTCCTCCGAGCTCACCCGTTGCAGAGCAGCTCGAGACTGAAGTCGGTTTGGGCTCTGTCTTCTGTTCTACCACCTTATCCATTCCCAAATATAATCTCTAATGAACGATCATGATCTTGCGGTTTAAACTCCAACAGTCCAGATCAAGCCACCACAAAATTCTATTTTTAATAAAATTATTGGATAATACCAACTTCCAAAAATCATTAAAAATAACTCTGATATCCAAACGATGCTCCGCAAAAAATCCTACGAACTCGTAACAATGTCTAGTTTAATTCTATGAGCTCGAAAGATAAATTTGACAAACCAAAATTTTGAATAATTTTCGAAAACCACAAAGAATTGAAGAATAATAGAAATTAAAATAAAAATAACTCGAAAATAATTTTCATTTTAAAAAATAGAAATTTGAAATTCCAGGATGTTACATTAACCATCATAGACCCACCTAGGGCCACCAAGATGCCGCCATGACTCACCAAGGGGCCACCTTGACCCGCCTTGGCGTGTCTTAGGCCGCTTTAACCCGGTTTGACCCGCCTTGGACCGCCATGACCCGCCTTGACCCGCTTTGGCGCGTTTTGACCCGCCTTTACCTGCCCTAACCCGTCTTGGACCGCCTTGACCGGCTTTGGACCGCTTTGACCCTCCTAGACCCTCCTAGGGCCACCAAGATGCCGCCATGAATCGCCAAGGGGTCGCCACGACCCTTCTAGGCCCGTCTAGGGCTGCGAAGGAGCCGCCTTGGCCCGCTTTGACCCTCCTCGGCTCTTCTAGGCCCACCTAGGGAAGCCAAATGGAGGCCAAGGGGCGCCTTTACCCGCTTTGAACCTCCTTGGCCCGCCTTAGCCCGCCTTGGAACGCCTTGGGCCTCCTTGAACCGCCTTGACCCTCCTAGATCTGATAAGGGCCGCCTTGACCCTTCTAGACCCACCAAGGGGCTCCTACGGCCGCTATGGGGATGCCTTGACCCGCTATTACCCGCTTTTGACCGCCTTGAGCCACCTTGAACCGCCCTTGGCCGCCTTGACCCTCTTAGACACACCTTGGGCCGCCTTTACCATCCTAGATTTGCCTAGGGCCACCAAGAAGCCGCCATGTCTCGCCATGACCCATCAAGTGGCTGCCTTTACACATCTTGACCCTTCTAAGGCCGCTAAGGAGGTCGCCTAGAAACGCCTAGGGCCGCCAAGGGGACGTCTTCACCTGCCAAGGGGCTGTTTTTACATGCCCAGGTCTGTTTTGACCTCCGTAGGGACCTCCATGACCTGCCAAGGGCCGCCAAGGGGTCACCTTGACCCGCCTTGGCCTCTCTTGGGCCGTTTTGACCCGGCTTGACCCGCCTTGGACCGCCATGACCCAGCTTGATCAGCCTTGACCCGCTTTGGCCCGCCTTAACCCGCCATATCCCGCCTTTGGCCGCCTTAGCCCGTCTTGGACCGCCTTGATCCTCCTAAACCCACCAAGATGCCGCCATGACTCGTCAAGGGGTCGCTATGACCCTCCTAGGCCCGTCTAGGGCCGCCAAGGGGCCGCCTTGACCCTCATCGGCTCTTCTAGGCCCATCTAGGGCGGCCAAGGGGAGGCCAAGGGGGCGCCTTAACCCTCTTTGAACCGTCTTGGCTCGCCTTGACCCACTTTGAACCGCCTTGACCCTTCTAGACCCGCTAAGGGCCGCCTTGACCCTCCTAGACCCGCTAAGGGGCTACATAGGGCCGCCATGAGGATGCCTTGACCCGTTTTTGATCACCTTGACCTGCCTTGACCCACTTTGGCCCGCCTTAACCCGCCTTGGATCACCTTTGGCCGCCTTGGCCCGCCTTGAACCGTCTTGACCCTCCTAGACTCACCTAGGGCCACCAAGATGCCGCCATGACTCGCCAAGGGGCCACCTTGACCTGCTTTGGACCGCCTTGACTCTCCTAGACCCACCTAAGGCCACCAAGATACCGCCATGACTCACCAAGAGGTCGCCATGACCCTCCTAGGCTCGTCTAGGGTCGCCAAGGGGCCGGCTTGACCCACTTTGGCCCACCTTGACTCTCCTCGGCTCTTCTAGGCCCACCTAGGGCTGCCAAGGAGATGTCAAGGGGGTGCCTTAACCCGCTTTGAACTGCCTTGGAATGCCTAGGGCCACCATAGGGATGCCTTGACCCGCCATGACCCGCTTTTGACCGCCTTGGCCCGCCTTGAACCTCCTTTGGCCGCGTTGACCATCCTAGACACACCTTAGGCCGCCTTGACCCTCCAAGACTTGTCTAGGGCCACCAAGAAGCCGCCATGTCTCGCCATGACCCATCAAGTGGCTGCCTTTACACGCTTTGACCCTCCTAAGGCCGCCAAGGGGACCGCTAAGGAGGCCGCCTTGAAACGCTTAGGGCCGCTAAAGGGACGTCTTACCTGCCAAAGGGCTGCTTTTATATGCCTATGTCTGTTTTGACCTCCCTAGGGACCGCCATGACCCGTCAAGCGCCGCCAAGGGGTTACATACATCCGCCAAGGGGCCACCTTAACCCGTCTTGGCATGTCTTGGGCCGCTTTAACCCGTATTGAACCGCCTTGGCCCGCCTTAACCCGCCTTAGACCGCCATGACCCGCTTTGGACCGCCTTGACCCTCCTAGACCAAAAGGGTCACCATTACCCTCTTAAGTCCGTCTAGGGCCGCCTTGACCCGCATTGGCCTGCCTTGACCCTCGTCGGCTCTTCTAGGCCAACCTAGGGCAGCCAAGGGGAGGCCAATGGGGCGTCTTAA
>NC_020497.1:18667421-18668772 GCF_000184155.1 Fragaria vesca subsp. vesca
ATGGGGCGTCTTAACCCGCTTTGAACCGCCTTGGAATGCTTGGGGCCGCCTTGACCCGCCTTGACCCGCCTTGAACCGCCTTGACCCTCCTAGACCCGCTAAGGGCCACCTTGACCCTCCTAGACCTGCCAAAGGGCTACCTAGGGCCGCCATGGGGATACCTTGACCCGCCATGACCCGCTTTTGACCGCCTTGACCCGCCTTGACCCGCCTTGACCCTCCTAGACTTGCCTAGGGCCACCAAGAAGCCGCCATGTCTCGCCATGACTCATCAAGGGGCTGCGTTTACATGCCTAGGTCTGTTTTAACCTACCACCATAACCCACCAAGGTTTTACATACGTCCGCCAAGGGGCCGCCTTAACCCTCCTAGACCTGCCAAGGGGCTGCCTAGGGCCATCATGGGGATGCCTTGACCCGCCTTGACCCTCCTAGACGTGCTTAGGGCCACCAAGAAGCCGCCATGACCCATCAAGGGGCTGCTTTTATACACCTAGGTCTGTTTTAACCTCCTTAGGGACCACCATGACTCGCCAAGGGCCACCAAGGGTTTACATACGTCCGCCAAGGGACCACCTTGACCCTCCTTGGTCTGTCTTGGGCCGCTATGACCCGGCTTGACCCGTCTTGGCCCGCCATGACCCACGTTGACCCGTTTTGGCCCGCCTTTACCCACTTTGGCCCTCCTTAACCCGCCTTGGACCGCCTTGACCTTGCTAGACCCACCTAGAGCCACCAAGATGCCGCCATGAGTCGCCAAGGGGCCGCCGTGACCCTCCTAGGCCCGTCTAGGGCCGCCAGCGGGCACCTTGACCTGCCTTGACCCGTTTTGGCCCTCCTTAACCCTCCTTTTGCGGCCTTTGCCTACCTTGATCCGCTTTGGACCGTCATGACCCTCCTAGACCCACCTAGGCCCACCAAGATGCCGCCATGACTCACCAAGGGGTCTCCATAACCCTCTTAGGCCCGTCTAGGGCCACCTTGACCCGCCTTGACTCCCGTTGGCTCTTCTAGGCCCACCTAGGGCAGCCAAGGGGAGGCCAATGGGGCGCCTTAACCCGCTTTGAACCACCTTTACCCTCCTTGGAACGCTTTGGGCCGCCTTGGCCCGTTTTGGCCCGCCTTGAACCGCCTTGACCCTCCTAGGCCTACCAAGGGGATGCCTAGGGCCGCCATGGGTATGCCTTGACCAGCCATGACCCGCTTTTGACCGCCTTGAACCGCCTTGGGCCGCCTTGACCCTCCTAGACTTGCCTGGGGCCACCAAGAAGCCGCTATGTCTCGCCATGACCCATCAAGGGGCTGTTTTTACACGCCTAGGTTTGTTTTAACCTCACTAGGGACCGCCATGA
>NC_020497.1:18668792-18679302 GCF_000184155.1 Fragaria vesca subsp. vesca
CCTTGACACGCCTAGGGCCGCCAAGGGGACGTCTTGACCTGCCAAGGGGCTGCTTTTTCATGTCTAGGTCTGTTTTGACCTCCCTAGGGACCGCTATGACCTGCCAAGGGCCGCCAAGGGGTTGCATACGTCCGCCAAGGCCTGTCTTAGGCCGCTTTGACCCGCCTTTGCCCGCTTTGGCCCGCAATGACCCGCTTTGGCCTGCCTTAACCCGCCTTGGCCTGCCATAGGCCGCCTTGAACCGTCTTGGCCCACCTTGACTTGCCTTGGCCCGCCTTGACCCGCTTTAAACCGCCTTGACCTTACTTGACACGTCTAGGATCGCCTTGACCCTCCTACACTTGCCTAGGGCCACCAAGAAGCCGCCATGACTCGCCATGACCCGCCAAGGGGCTGCCAAGACCCTTCTTAGGCCCGCCTTGACCCATGTAGGGCCGCCAACGGCCGCTTTAACCCGCTTTGGCGCGCCATAGGCCGCCTCGAACTGTGTTGGCCCGCCTTGACCCTCCTCGATGCTTTTAGGCCCAACTAGGGCAGCAAAAGGGGAGCCATGACCCACCTAAAGCTGCCAAGGGGCTGCCATTACCCACCTAGGGCCGCCTTGACATGTCTAGGGCCGCTAAGGAGGCCGCCTTGAAACGACTCGGGCCGGCAATGGGACGTCTTAACGTGCCAAGGGCTGCTTTTACACGCCTTGGTCTGTTTTGACCTCCCTAAGGACCCCCATGACCCGCCAAGGGCCGCTAAAAGGCTACATACGTCCGCTAAGGGGCCACCTTGACCCACCTTGGCACGTCTTGGGCCACTTTGACCCGCCTTGACCCGTTTAGGACCGCCTTGGCCCACCTTGGACCGCCTTAGTCTGCCTTGGCCCGCCTTCACCCGTCTTGGGTGGCTTTGACCCGCCTTGGCCCGCCTTGTCTCGCCATGGGCCGCCTTGACCCTCTTAGACCCCCCTAGGGCCGCCTTAACCCTTGACCCGTCTTGGGTGGCCTTGACCCGCCTTAACCCTTCTAGACCCGCCAAGGGGCTTCCTACAGTCGCCATGGGGAGGCCTTGACCCGCCTTGGCCCACCTTGGACCACCGCAGCCCGCCTTAGGCCGCCTTGACCCTCCTAGGGCAGCCAAGTGGCCACCTTGACCCGTTTTGGCCCGCCTTAACCCGTCTTGGACCGCCTTGACCCGCCATAGGCCGCCTTGAACCTTCTTGGCCCGCCTTGACCGTTCTCGGCGCTTCTAGGCCCAACTAGCACTATCAGAAGAAAGGCTTTAGCCGACGAAAATAAAAACACCAGGCCGACGAATTATTTTTTCGTCGGCTAAAGTCCACGTTAACCGACAAAATTTTCCTTCGTCGGCTATACTGTACTTTAGCTGACAAAATTTTTTTTTCGTCGGCCAAAGTTTTTCTTCGTTGGCCAAAGTTTTTACTCATCAGCTAAAGTATTTTAGTAGACGAAAAAAAATCTCGTCGGCTATTCACAACTTTAGCCGATGATACTATTATTTCGTCGGCTAAAAGAAAAACAATAAAATGTTGTATAACTTGCTTAGTAGGTTTTAAACAAATACACAACTTTGTGAACCAACTCTACATAGAAGCAAAATTAACAAAAATATCGTGAAATAAGATGTGTTCAGAATGGTGAAATACGACTATGGTTCAAAAATCACGTAAATCGGGTAACGTCTCTGATGTAGAACAGTCGAAACCCGGTATGCTGCAGATTTGGCGTTCGGCGTTCGATTGACTATTGTGATACCTTTCCGGAAGCGTAACGGCCCTACGAGTCAAACTCATCGCTTTGCCATGACATATGGGCATTTTTGGTTATCCGAGTCCGTTTAGGGCTCCAAAATGCAGTTTTCTTATTTCCAATTAGAGTTGACTGTTTCGATCGAGCCCTTAACGTTGTCGAATCCAGTTGAATTTTTTACCATAGACATCTTTCGTCATAATGATCATATCTGACGGTCAAATTTTGGTTTATGAATTTTAGTCATCAGAATCACAAAGTGTCTACTAATGTTATATAACTTGTTTAGTAGGTTATACAACTTTGTGAACCAACTCTACATAGGAAGCAAAATTATCAAAAATCTCGTGAAATAATATATGTTTAGAATTGTGAAATACGGCTATGGTTCAAAAATTACATAAATCGGGTAACGTCTCGGTGCCGATAGTAGCGGTCAACCTTATTTACCGTTATTATTCCCTATGGGGAGGCCTATCGTCGGAAGGTAAATGTCTTAAAATTTTTATATTGGCGGTTGCGTCTCATCTACGTGAAAGTTTTTCGTGTGGAAGGTTTAACCAAACTACGTAATATAGAGGGAGATATGAGCGTTTTCGTGAATTTATAGATTTTAGCCGACGAGATATTAAAAAAGTCATCGGCGAAGGTCAAAAAAAATTTGGCGGCACACCAAATTTGGGGGAAAATTTTCAAAAGACTTAAACCGACGAAAATATATGATTTCGTCGGCTATTGTCAAAAAAATTTTGGCGGTCAACCAAAATTTTCAAAAGAGTTTAGCCGACGAAAATAAAGAATTTCGTCGGGTAAAGTTCTTTATATAGGAGTTTTACCGGAGGTGGATGGTAAGAAGTCAGAAAATCAGAAAAAGTTACTGTTTCGCCTGCCGGATTTTCTTCTCGGCTTAGCTCCGCCGTCAAGCCACCGGAGACTGCCACACTTGTCCCAAAAGCTTCGCCGTCGTCTCTACTTCATTGCTGGACAGGTGGTGCATCGATTGGCGCCGCCGTGAGGGATAAATCGAGCTCCAAAACTCCGTCGGTTCGGATTCGGTGTCGATCGAATTTCTCCTTCCTCAGGTCACCATTTGGTGAGTTCTATATATAGATAAGTTGAGTTTGATTAGTACTACATTCCCCTAAAATTTGGTAACTCGATTCGGTGTGTGTGAGGAGAATCGAAGATTTGAAGTTTTTAGGGTTTAAGATTGGGGATTTTTATATTTTGATTCATTTGACTTGTTTAGGCTTAGAATTGGGCTTCGACTTCTTCTAGAAAGTTGTTCGAAATGTTGAGAGGAAGATTCTGCCAAATTTTGGTGAGGATTGGAGGTGGCCGAAAGTTTCTGCAGTTTTTTTTTTTTTTCTAAAAACCAGCAACTTTAACCGACGATATTTAAATACTTTAGCCGAAGATATTCGTCGGCTATACTATTTTTTAATTTTTTTTATAAGGTTTAGCCGACGAATTATGGCATGTTTCGTCGGCTAAACACTTCTAAAGCCGACGAAACAGACTATATTTCGTCGGCTATAATTATTTTTTTAATTTTTTATTACATACTTTAGCCGACGAATATCGTCGGCTAAAGTCTCAGACTATGGTCGACGAAACATTTAAGATATTCGTCGGCTATTGTCCCAGATAATAGCCGACGACGTCTTCTAGTGTCGTCGGCTAAAGTCATCGCCGACGACCATTTCCCGACGAAACCATAGCCGACGAATTAAGCTAACAGGCCGACGAAACTTTTTCGTCGACTAAAGTGTTTGTCCAAGTTTCGTCGGCTAAAGTGCTTGTCTGGTAGTGTAGGGCAGCCAAGGGGAGCCATGACCCACCTAATGACGCTTTGGACCGCCTTCGGCCGCTTTGGACCGCATTAACCTTCCTAGACCCACCTAGGGCCACCAAGAAGCCGCCATGACTCGCCAAGGGGTCGCCATGACCCTCCTAGGCCCGTCTAGAGCTGCCAAGGGGTCGCGTTGACCCGCCTTGACCCTTCTCGGCTCTTCTAGGCCCACCTAGGGCAGCCAAGGGGCGGCCAAAAAGGCGCCTTAACCCGCGTTGAACCGCCTTGGCCCACCTTGACCCCCTTAACCCGCCTTGGGCTGCCTTAACCCTCCTAGACCCGCTAAGGGCCGCCTTGACCCTCCTAGACCCGCCAAGGGGCTGCCTAGGGCGTGCTATGGGGTCGCCTTGACCAGCTTTTGACCGCCTTGGACCCGTCTTGGCCCGCCATAGGCCGCCTTGAACTGTCTTGGCCCGCCTTATCCCTCCTAGGCGCTTCTAGGCCCAACTAAGGCAGCCAAGGGGGAGCCATGACCCATCTAAAGCTGCCAGGGGGCTGCCTTTACACACATTGACCCGCCTAGGGGCCTTCTTGACACGTCTAGAGCCGCTAAGGAGGACGCCTTAACACGCCTCGGGCCGCCAAGGGGACGTCTTGACCTGCCAAGAGGCTGCTTTTACACGCCTAGGTCTGTTTTGACCTCCCTAAGGATCGCCATGACCCGCCAAGTGCTGCTAAAGAGCTGCATACGTCCGCCAAGGGGTCACCTTGACCTACCTTGGCACATCTTGGGCAGCTTTGACCCGTTTTGGACCGCATTAACCCGTTTTAGACCGCCTTGAGCCGCCTTGGACCGCCTTGGCCCGTCTTGGGCCGCTTTGACCCGCCTTGACCCACCTTGGCCGTCTTGACCCGCTTTGACCCGCTGTAGCCCGTCTTGACCCGCCATGGCCCTTCTTGACCCGCCTTGGACTGCTTTGGGATGCCATGACCCGCTTTAGGCCGCCTTGACCAACATTGACCCGCATTGACCAGCCTTCACCCGTCTTGAACCGCCTTGGGCCGTCTTGACCCTCCTAGACCTGCCTAGGGCCACCAATAAGCCGCCATGACTCGCTATGACCCGCCTAGGCCCGTCAAGGGGCTGCCTTTACACGTCTTGATCCTCCTAGGGCCACTTTGACCCGTCTTGATTCGCCTCAGCCGACCTTGATCTTCCAAGGCCCGTCTTGATCCTCCTAAGCTCGCCTTGATCCTCCTAGGCCCGTCTTGACACGCCTTGGGCCACCTAGTGACACCAAGAAGCCGCCATGACTCGCCAAGGCGTCTAGGGCCGGCAAGGGACCGCCTTAACCTGCATTGACCCTCCTCGCCCCTTCTATGGCCACCAAGTGGCTGCCTTTACATGCTTTGACCCGCCTAGGGCCGCCTTGACATGCCTAGGGCCTCCTAGTGGACGTCTTAACCTGCCAAGGGGCTGCTTTTACATGCCTAGGTCTGTTTTAACCTCCGTAGGGCCCGCCAAGGGACTGCCTACGGCCGCTATGGGGCTACCTTGACCCGTCTAGGGCCGCCTTGGCAAGCCTTGACTCGTCTTGGCCCACCTTGACCCGCCTAGGGCAGGGCAGTTTTAACCCGCTTTGGCCCATCATGACCCGCCTTGACCAGCCTTGGGCCGCCTTGGACCGTTTTGACCCGCTTTGGCCCGCCTTGAAACGCCTTGGGCCGCCTTGACCCGCTTTGGCCTGCTTATGGGTACCAAGAAGCCGCCATGACTCGCCAAGGCGTCGCCATCACCCTCATAGACCCGTCTAGGGAAACTAAGGGGCCGCCTTGACCCGTCTTGGGCCGCCTTGACCCTCGTCTGCTTTGCTAGGCCCACCTAAGGCAGCCAAAAGGGCGCCATGACCCAGTTAAGGTCATCAAGGGGGCCGCCTTGACATGTCTAGGGACGCCAAGAGGACGTCTGAACCAGCCAAAGGGCTGCCTTTACATGTCTAGGGCTGTTTTGATCTCCCAATGGGCTGTCTACGTCCGCTATGGGGCCACCTTGACCCGCCATGGCCTGTCTTAGGCCACCTTGACCTGCCTTGGCCGGCCTTGACCCGCCTCGGCCCTGCTAGGCCCACCTAGGGCAGCCAAAGGGGCGTTAAGACCCACCAAGGGCCACCAAGGCCGCCTTGACCCGTCTAAGGACTGCCTAGAGCCGTCATGGGGCCACCTTGACCCGCCTTGGGCCACCTTGGACAGCCTTGGGCCGCTTTGACCCGCTTTGGCCCCCTTGACCCACCTTAGCCCGCCTTGAACCGCCTTGGGCCTCCTTAACCCTTCTTGACTCGCTTAGGGCCGCCTTGACTCTCCTAGACCCGCCTAAGGCCACCAAGAAGCAGCCATGACTCGCAAAGGAGTCTCCATGACCCTCGTAGGCCGGTGTAGGGCTGCCAATGTCACTCCTTGACCTTGGATTTTGAAATTTAAAAAGCAATCCATTAATTTTTTTTTTTTTTTTAAGAAGATCTGAATAGCACCTCTTGTTTAAAAGTAATAGAGTTAATACAAAAAGGAATGCAACAAAAGCACTTAACTATGGCTAAGAGGTAACAAGCATAGTGGGCCAAAGAAATAGGTTTAACGTTGACACTAAAAGTAGGTACTATGTTTGCGTGAAACAGAACAAAACCTATATAATGTAAATGTATATGAACCTTTCAAATGTTGGCATGGATCTTCTCAAAGTCAAACTGAAAGTTTTGAGAACTGAAATATACCCTCAAAATTTTATGGTTCCAAAGAATTTAAAGAGAAACATTTACCTTAATTCAGCAAGGTGAAAGTACTTCACTATATACATTTACAAAAGATGCCTTTTACTTGCAAAACATTCCACCACTTGATATCAAGGTTACATCAGGAACTAAAAAAGTAGTAAGCCTCCTACTCCAATTAGTATTTTAGCAAAATCAACCTTTCAAAACCAAAACACATACTAAGCATAATCCAATGAAAACCACAGCAGCAACACATACTCAGTAAAGCAAAAGAGAGGCATCACAATCCACAAGCAGTAAAACTTGATAATGACCTCAGATTTAAGACAACTCAGGAATGTCAGAAATATCACCAAACTTCTTTCCTGTAAACACATGAAACATAGGGAATGAGCTTCACAAGCTCAGTAGGTACGACATAATAATCGTTATAATTAAGATTCTAAACTAGCATCTACATCTGAAATGTGAAGCAAGGTAAAGATGCTTTGAATGTACTATTGAAACCATAGATATGATAGAAGATAGAATTAATCCTGAAGAGGTACTGCTGAACTGTTATAATCAAATCAAGGATAGACAATAACATAGAATGGCTTTACTACATATGGATTGATCCTTTCAGATCAAACAAGTTGACAACTGCACTAAAATAAGATCAAGGACAGATTATAACAACAGAATTACTTTACTGCAAAAGGATCAATCAATTCAGATGAAGTAAATAGATAACTGAACAAGATTAGGATCAAGGCATAGAAGCAACTATTTCAAATCAAATAATTAGATTAACGAAGAGGAAAGCAGTACATACAACTCATTTCTAAAAAAATTCAAACTTCAACAAAATCTTTGAAATCCGGTTAGAGTCCACCCCCCAGCTACGCCACTGAGCAAACCCCACACATGCGGTATCCTGATCAGGTTTTGGGTCTATTCACCCCAAGGAGGCACAATCCCTACTTAACTTTAAACCAGGCCTAACCATAAAAACAAATAACACCAAATCTGGTATTTCCATGAAACACTTTGCTTTTCCAAACCAAATCAGTCATCCAAGGATTTCCAAAGAAACTGAAATGCTCTTAAATAGTGAAGTGAAGTCTGTCTAAAAGTCATTCTTTATATCGAACAACTTGCTGAGGGAATAGAGCTTCAGTAACTCAGAAACTTTGTAAATCATATCAGTAAAACTACTCAAGTTTTGAGATATCAAAACAATACAGGCTAGCTTTGATACAACATACTTTTGAAGAGGAACATGAAAGCAGATGAGCTTAAAAACCACCAAAGTGATAGTAGGACATATAATAATTGAATTTTTCAATAAGAACTTAACAAGTGAGAATAAATAGAGGCAAAAATCAACGAAACTTAATAAATAAAGAGGATGAGGTTTACAGGAAACTGAACATGAGGATTTGTAGAAGTACAACAAAGCTCATAGGTAACAGGTATAATTCAAAGTGAGTAGAGATGTTGTTCTAAAGAAGAACTTTAGACAAATGAACTTTATACATAAATGGAACACGGCATAAGGAATAAGAAAATAGACTGAAGCATAGCAATACCAAATTTTATTTGTAAGGACGAAATATTACTCGGCTTTGAAACTAGATAGAGATTATCAAAATCAACAAGGTACTGGAGATGAGTTTAGTAACAACATTGAGAGATTCTTTACTGCAATTAAAGTCTAGTGAAGAGAGGAAAAGAGGATGATCTCCCAATTTAGTAAAACAAGAAATGGTATGTCACGGGAGTAAAAAATATGCTCTGCTGCGATCTACATTCTTGTAATAAAAGAAGAAGAACAAAGAAATTAAAGATATGGGTATTCATAAGCTCTCAACAGATGAGCAAAGAGGCTAATCGACAATGGGGCTTACTTTAAGAACTTCACAAGTAGGATACCTTATCAAAATTGGATTTATGGAACAATGACTCACATGATCTTGTCAACATGTAAACCTTGCTAAGAGGAGATAGAATAAGAAAGATAGGAAAACAAGGTCTACCGTATGTGGTTTATTGGAAGAAAACAATGATAGGAACAATAATTCTTTCAGTCTACATGAAAAGTTCCAGCAACTTCCAAATGACATAGCATGTCCAAAAACCACACAAATTTATATAAACAAATTGATGATCAAATATTCTATGAATTTCAATCAGCAACACCCAAAAGGGATCATGTTTAGCAATGAGGATTCTGATATGAACCAAATATATGAATGAGGTATAGCACAACTAGACATCAGGAATAGATCAAGAAATAAACTCTCAAGTGCAGCCAAATAATCACAAACAACACCCAAAAGGGATCATGTTTAGCAATGAGGATTCTGATATGAACCAAATATATGAATGCGGTATGGCACAACTAGACATCAGGAATAGATCAAGAAATAAACTCTCAAGTGCAGCCAAATAATCACAAAGCACTATATTAAACAAGAATACTTGTTACCACAAACAAGAAGGTAACTACGAATTCATAACAATATCAACAAAAGGAATTAAGAACCCAAAGAAACATCATATCGATGAACTCAGTAGGAATCAATTTGATAAGCCCATTGTTCTTCTCAAGATTAATTTAAGAACATCAATACTCCAAGGAGGAACATATATATCAGCAAGCATCTCATCAAATAAAGAAGGAGAACAAATGAACAAAGGAGATGAACATAGTTACCAATACTCAACTCGACAAATCCAGATGAGCAGATGAAATTCATAGACGAACCAAACATTCACACCCAAACATAGATACTAGAATAGAATCAAAGCTATAAAGAAAATTATGTTTTCCCTACCTCAAATCCTACATATCAGTAGGAATCTCCAAAAGCAATCATGCAAGCATCCAACAATTCCAAAGCAATCCACTCTATACCGTAGCAATCTAGCTACAGAAATAAAACTGTCTTGTTCAATGGAGAAATTCAGAGGCTATCAATCTCTTGCAAGCTATTGCTCAATCTCTTGTAGACTTTAGGCAAGTAAAGGAGTGCCACCTCTTTTCTGGAAAGGAAGAAGAGAAAAGAGAAGAGAGAAAAGGACGGGTATGTTCAAGAGAAATCGGCATAGGACATGTGAATGGAGAAGATCAAGCAATGTGTTTTCATCTAGAATAGTGGTTGGATGCATCTACTATAACTAGATATTTTGGATAAAATAATATTAATAACACATGTTTAATAACAATAGCTAATAACCCAAAATAAATCAGTAAATTAAATCTTTACCAGCAAAAATACAAAACAGACAAGAATAAGGAAAACCATTTTTCTAAAGTAATTTATTTAAAACTATGTCGTCATAGCCAAGGGGTCGCCTTAACCCGCCTTAGGCCGCCTTGACTCTTCTCGACCCTGCCAGGCCCACCTAGGGCAGCAAAAGGGGCCCCATGACCCACCTAGGGCCGCCACAGGGCTGCCTTTACACGCCTTGACTCTCCTAGGCCCGTCTAAGGCCACCTTAACTCGTCTAGGGACGCCAAGAGGCCGCCTTGACCTTCCTAGGGCCGCCAAGGGGCCACCATGACACGCCTAGGGCCGCAAAGGGGACGTCATGACCCATCGAGGGACTGCCTTTACACGCCTAGGGTTGTTTTGACCTCCCTTGGCCCACCATGACCCGCCTATGGCCGCCAAAGGGCTGCCTAGGGCCGCCATGGGGCCACCTTGACCCGTATTGGAACGCCTTGGCCGTCTTGACACGCCTTAGGCCGCCGTGATCCGCCTTGACCCGCCTTGGGCCGCCTCGACCCGCCTTGAACTGCCTTGGGCCGCCTTTACCCTCCTAGACTCGCCTAGGCCCGCCTTAACTCTCCTAGACCCGCCTAGGCCCATCAAAGGGCTGCCTTTACACACCTTAATCCTCTTAGCCCGCCTAGGGCCACCTTGGCCCGTCAAGGGGCTGCCTTTACACGCCTTAACCCGTCTTGGCCCGCCTTAGGCCGCCTTGACCATCCTCAGCCTTTATAGGCCCACCTAAGGCAGCTAATGGGAGCCATGACCCACCTAGAGCCGCCAATGGGCTGCCTTTACTCGCCTATGACCTCTAATGGGACGTCTTGACTCGCCAAGGGGCTGCCTTTACACGCCTAAGTCAGTTTTGACCTCCCTGGGCCCGCCATGACCCACCTAGGGCCGCTATGAGGCTACCTTGACCCGTCTAGGACCGCC
>NC_020497.1:18679384-18681446 GCF_000184155.1 Fragaria vesca subsp. vesca
GAGCCACCAAGGGGCTGCCTTTACACGCCTTGACCCGTCTAGGGCCGCCAAGGGGCCGCCTTGACACGCCTAGGGCTGCCAAGGGGACGTCTTGACCCGCCAAGGGGCTGCCTTTACACACCTAGGGCTATTTTGACCTCTCTAGTGCCCGCGATGACCCGCCTAGGGCTGCCTATGTTCGCCATGGGGCCACCTTGACCTGCATTGGCCCATCTTGGGCCGTTTTGACCCGCATTGACCCTCCTTGGCTCTTCTAGGCCCACCTAGGGCAGTCAAGCGGGCGCCTTAACCCGCCTTAGACCGCCTTGGGCCGCCTTGACCCTCCTAGACCCGCCTAAGGCCACCAAGAAGCTGCCATTACTCGCCAAGGGGTCGCCATGACCCTCTTTGGCCCGTCTAGGGCCTCCTTAACCCGCCTTAGATCGCCTTGACCCTGGGACGCCTTGACCCTGGGACGCCTTGGGCCGCCTTGACTCTCATCGGCCCTACTAGGCCCACCTAGGGCAGGAAAGGGGGCGCTATGACCCACCTAGGGCCGCCAAGGGGTGGCCTTGACCCGTTTAGGGGCTGTCTTGACCCTCCTAGACCCGCCTAGGGCCGCCTTGATCCTCCTAGACTTGCCTAGGGCCACCAAGAAGTCTCCATGTCTCGCCAAGGGGTTGCCATTACACTCCTAGGCCCGTCTAGGGTCACCAAGGGGCCGTCTTAACCCGCCTTAGGCCGCCTTGACCCATCTTGGCCCGCCTCGGCCCCATGGGCCGCCTTGACCCTTGTCGGTTCTGCTAAGCCCACCTAGGGCAGCCAAGGGGCGCCATGACCCACCTAGGACCGCCAAGGGGCTACCTTTACACGGCAAAGGCCACCAAGGAGCCGTCTTGACCCGCTAAGGGGCTATCTTTACACGCCTAGGGCCGCTTTGACCTCCCTAAGCTATTGAAATTGCTGTTTTAATTGGAATTGAGTGACTTTCCAAGATTTCGTTCTTTCAATTCTTTTCATATTGACACCGGGAACTTTAGTTTTAAAAGAAAATGAGGTATTGCCCCTCATTTCAAATTTCACTAAATTCGAGCCAAAATCATTTGCTATAGCACACGAGTTTCCAGCCAGTTTCACTTTTTTTAGGACTACGGCTTTTTTCGTTCGGGTGTGCTTATAGACACCTCCTAACACATATTGAACCATTCTAGCTTCAAAAATCCATGTCTTTTTATAATTTACTCGTGATCGGGCCTAAATAACTCACGTCTGCCGTGTTTTGTAAAGCTGTTGAAATTGTTGTTTTAATTGGTATTGAGTGACTTTTTAAGATTTTTTTCTCTTCAATTCTTCTCATAATGACATCGGAAACCTTAGTTTCAAAAGAAAATGAGGTATTGTCCCTCGTTTCAAGTTTTACGAGTTTCTGCCCAGTTTCACTTTTTTTAGGCCTTCAGCTTTTTCCATTCGGGTGTGCTTACAGACACCTTCTAACATATAGTGAACCATTCTAGCTTCAAAAATACATGTTTTTTATCAATTTACTCGCGATCGGGCCTAAACAAACTTACGCGTGCCGTGTGTTGTAAAGCTGTTGAAATTGTTGTTTTAATTGGTATTGAGTGACTTTTTAAGATTATGTTCTCTTCAATTCTTCTCATATTGACATCGGAAACCTTAGTTTCAAAAGAAAATGAGGTATTATCCCTCATTTCAAGTTTCACCCATTTCAAGCCAAAAGGTTTTGCTATAGCACACGAGTTTCTGCCCAGTTTTACATTTTCTGGGCTTCCATCTGTTTCTATTGGGGTGTGCTTACAGACACCTGCTAACATATAGTGAACCATTCTAGCTTTAAAAATCCGTGTCTTTTATCAATTTAATCACGATCGAGCCTAAATAACATTGTACGGTTGAGATGTACATTGTAGCTTCAAAAATCCGTGTCTTTTATAGGATGAAACTTTGTACGAATGATCTACACAGTGTGTTCTAAACATTGTACGGTTGAGATGTGGAAATGCGACCTGAAAGTGAGCGAAATATGGAGGTCCACACTTTAATTTCAAAACGGGACACTGCT
>NC_020497.1:18682120-18780894 GCF_000184155.1 Fragaria vesca subsp. vesca
GCCGGACGGTGGAGAACGGAGGGACGTCCACACTTTAAGGTCCGTGCGGACATCCGCTTCTGATCGGATCCATGTATATATATAGGACGTCCGTTTCTGAACGGATCCGTGTATATATATACATATGTATATATATATTTTCAAATTTTTTTTTAAAAAAAAAGGTCTCGTTTTTGATAAAAATTAGTAAATAAGAACTCGTGAAACCATACGATGATACATTCTTACTTTTTTAAAAAAAATAAAAAATAAAATACCTACAATGTGAAACTGTTTACTTGTGATTTTGATGATTGCTCTGGTGACAATGACCATTCAATTTCCTTCCGAAGTTCTTGTGGACTACATTTCCCACTTTTTCTCATATAAAATGATAACCATACTTTCCCCACCAACTTTTACCGCTCAGAATCCAAGACCCAAACACCATCACATTTTCGATCCTGGTTCAACTATCGACCCGGGGCCTCCATATTCACTGCAGAGGGAGGCTTCATCTGGTTGATAGTGAATTTCACGTAGAAACCTCTGTTTGGATAATTCATAGGTTGGGATCATCATCATCATCAACCTTATGAATTATCCCAACATTGGAATAATAATTGGGATCATCCAGTATTTAGAACATTGCATAATCAAGAAGCAAGGCACATAGAAATGGCTGGAGCTAAACATGAAATGATGCTCCCAGTATGTGTGCCATTAAGTGCATTGTCCTCCAAAGGGATTTGGTTCAATGAAAATCCTTTAGATTATGAATTACCTGCAACCCTATTCCAAATAACAATTTTTGTTGTGACCTCCCGGCTGCTTTATGTTCTTCTCAAGCCTTTGGGACAAACCAAATTCACTTGCAATCTCCTGGTACGAGTGCTCTTTTTCATATATATACCTCGATGAGTTTTCTGTTATACGTAGTCTTGTGTACGTAAATATGTTGATAGATTATCATACACGGGTAAGTACAGTAGAGTTTTCCCAGATAAAATGAGGGCCATAAGAATATTGTCTTTTTTTAGACCAAAAATATATGAACTAAAGCATCAATTTTCAGCTTTTCCAACCCAAAGCATGAAACAAAATTAGTATTATCTGTGAGATCGATGATCATCATTCTAAAGCTAAATGTTTTTGTTGGCCGGACTTGTTCAGGCTGGCGTTATCTTGGGGCCTTCTTTGTTTGCGACCATCCCCGTAATGAAGGAGAAGCTAGCTAACCAGAAAGACTCGCCGTTGTGGGCGACTATGGGTATAATGGGCATTATATTCTCCATCTTCTTAACTGCAATAAAACTGGACGTGTGCATGATGAAAAGGACAGGGCTTTCTTTGAAGATTGGTGCTCCAGGGTTCATTTTCACCCTTGCGGTATCCTTAGGCCTCGGAATCCCACTAGCCAGCTCTATTCCTGGAATGCCAGGAGGAATTCTCCCCCTTTTTTGTTTACTATGCTTTCTTTCAGTTTCTCCCCTGGTGTAGCTCAGGCCTTAGACGACCTCAACCTTATGAACTCTGAGTTGGGCCAACTCGCCATGTTCTCTGTTTTGCTCGTTGAAATCATACAATGGTTGATCTCAACGGCACAAGACATAGCTACTAAAGATAATGTAAGCCACGGAGCTTTGACCTTTCTTTCGGTAGTGATTATGGCTCTGGTGATTATCTTTGCCATACGCCCGCTTATGGTATGGATTGTTAAGTCCACACCAGAAGGACAAGAAGTAAAGGAGGTTTATGTAGTAGCAATACTACTTGGTGCACTAATCCTAGCGTTTGTATCCGACGCAATAGGGTGCTTCTTCATTTTAGGTCCTTTTCTGCTTGGGTTAGTCATACCAGACGGACCGCCTTTGGGTGCAGCAATAATAGCCAAGACTGAATTCTTGGTCTCTGAATGTCTTCTTCCAATCTTCTTTCTTCGTATCGGCTTCTTCTCAGACATACTTACTATTTCAAATTGGAAGAGTTTTACCACATTGCAGGCCATCATCGGTGCCGCATATCTGGCAAAGTTGTTCACAGTCACCGTGGCTGCATTGTGCTGCAAAATTAGTTTGAGAAATAGTCTCTTGCTCGGTGTGATGATGAATATCAGGGGTATTATAGAAGTAGTCATTTTTTCTCGATGGAGGCACACTGAGGTATATATACATATATTTACACCTTTCTTCCTTGACATGGTGAGTAGTGATTTAACTTGATGCATACTAACATTTATCTCTTCTACAGGTCTTAGATGACCAATTTTATACCCAACTACTATTATCTGTGCTGATTATGAACATGATTTCAACATCATTGTTACATTTCACGTACAGGGCTCATCTTAGACTTGGGCCATCACTCAAAGGTCCTCGCATTAAAAACATCCAATCAGTTCAAAGAAACTATCCTTTCGACATTCTTTGTTGTATCCACAACGAGCAAACTATCCGCAACCTCACCTCCATCCTAGAAGCCTCAAACCCAACAGAAGAGAGCCCCATTTGCGCCTACATTATCCAAGCAGTCGAGCTAGTGGGGAGGGCTATACCTGTGCTAGTCCCTTACAAGAAGAAGAAAAAGGGGAAAAAGTGTAGCCGATTAAATTCACTCACACATCAACTGATGCAAGCCTTCAAGAACTACTCGGAGAACTCAAGAGGACCTGTCTTGATCGAATCATTCACTATGATCGCTCCCTATAAATTGATGCATGAGACTATTTGCCGTCTAGTGGATGACAATCACGTACCTTTGGTTATCCTCCCATTTCATGATAACCCCTGGATCTGCAACACCGTGACTACTGCAATACGCCAATTCAATAAAAATATGCTGCGATATTCATCTTCTACAGTTGGAATACTAGTCGAAAGAGGGTTCCCCGGTCCGGTGACCATGTCCCATTTCTCATATAATGTGGCTGCATTTTTCATTGGCGGACCAGATGATCGCGAGGCTTTGGCTTTAGCAGCACGTATGTTAGGCAACCAAAATGTGGCCGTCACAATATACAGGATTCGTATTATGCACCAGGGTAACTATAATGAAGACGAGGAGAATGAAGCTAGGTTGGATGATGCAATGGTGGATGAGTTTAAGCTGAGCAGTATTGGGAATGATTGCCTTAAATGGCGAGATATCGAGGTTGAGGACACTGAACAGCTTATGGATGCAATTATGGATTCGCAAGGGGATTATGATCTTGTAATGGTCGGAAGGCGGCACGCAGACAATTCATTGAGGGATGAGGAAATGTCAGAGTTTGTGCATTATGCGGAGCTGGGAATGATCGGCGACATGCTTGCTTCTTCAGATTTCTGTGGTGGAATGGTGAATGTTTTGGTGCTGCAAGAAAGTACGGAACTTAGTAAAAATTATGGATCGACTCATGGGCGTGACGTCTCACAAAATTTAGGATTGAATTAGATTGAGGCCTGGTGGCTGAACATCTAACTTCATGTCTGTCTAGCACTCTTGTTGTGCATATGTGCATATTGTAGAGATAGACGTGCACATGCGAGTTACGAGGAGTTAGTTTTTTGGTTATGATGTGAGAAGCTAGCTGATCATATCCTAATTAGGGTATAGAAAACCTGTAGCTTAGGAAAACTAAACTATGGTGTACGAATAGATCGATTTGCACATGTCAATGATCATTCGATTCTGCAAATTTCATGAGTATTTTCATTGTTTTCAGTTTGATTATTCATGTGCAGCTTGTTCGGCTTTGAGTCCCTTCTGTTTTCCAGCCTAACCATATCGCCATACCTGGGGTGGAATTATAAGAGTTTTGTTGGTTTATATGTTGGCATTACATTTACCTCTGTAAGTTCTGTTGAGGTTTAACCAACTTCACTCGTGCACATCCACCATTATATGAAATCAGTTATAACAACTTAACTATACCTATACGTTGAAGTGTCTTGGATTTTTATCTACAAACATCTCTAACCACAACATAACTCTGATTCACTAAAAAGTAAAAACAGGTCAGTTAATTACCTGTTCCTGCTGTTGCCATCCTGTTTCACCTGAACCAACCTGCAACTACAGATCTTTAAAACCAGTATGTTGTGCTTGCCATCTTAATACCAATTTCCAGTGCTTTCCTAGATCCTATAATGGCCGTGATCGTTTATATTTGAGGATTGTTCAAACAAGTCAGGATTTGCAGAATGGTTACCTTAAGCAATAACACCGCAATGTTCATGCAGACCGATGAACATGGTCACACATTTTATTGTGATAAGAGGAGCGTAAACACAAATCCCAGAGGCATTTGGTTTGGTGATAACCCCTTGGATAATCCATATACTCTAACACTGCTCCAGATCATACTAGTCGTAATGACCTCGCGATTCCTCTACTACTTTTTCAAGCCTCTAGGACAAACTAAATTCGTCTGCTATCTTCTGGTATGCTTCCCCTACTTCTCATCATGCTTAATTATATCATAACTTTGTACACATACTTATAAAGAAGAACCTCAACGTTAATTTGCTTGATTTCTTTTGTACTTAGGGTGGCATTATCTTGGGTCCGTCTCTGATGGGGCACAGCAAGGAAATCAGGGACAATCTATACGGAAAAAAGATACATTTACAGTTGTTTGATACAATAGCTGAGATCGGCAGCATATATGCAATATTCCTAATGTCACTGAAATTTGACTTCGCCGTGCTCAGAAGAAATGCAAAGAAGTCATGGAAGATTGGCATAGGAGGTTTTCTATTTCCTACAGTAGTCACCTTTAGCCTCATTTATCCGATAACTGGAACTGCTCCTAAGGTCCCGTGGTTGATGTCGACGGTTACTCTGTCTTTCAGTTATTTTCCGGTCATATCTCAGGCCTTGTATGAGCTCAACCTTATGTCTTCGGAGTTGGGTCAGCTTGCCATGTCCTCCGCAATGCTCAACGATGCGCTGGAGTGGACCTCCCTTACAGTTGGTCTCATAGCTGCGCAGAATGACTGCTTCAAAGGAATACTCACATTCCTTTCCATACTGGGAATGCTTCTTTTCACTCTCTATGTCATACGCCCCCTTATGATAATGATTATTAAGAACACACCGGAAGGGAAAGAAGTAAACGAAATATATACAGTTGGAATACTACTTGGGGTTCTAGTCATGTCTGTTATCTCTGATTCTATCGGGCTATTGTCTGTTGGAGGTCCTATATTTATGGGGTTAGTCATACCAGACGGACCACCTCTGGGTGCAGCAATAGAGCAGAAGACTGAATTCGTGGTCTCGGAATTTCTTATGCCAATGTACTTCTTCCGTGTTGGCGTCAGCATAGATGTTCATGCAATTGGTGATCCGGCGACAATGGAACATCTTCAGAGCATTATTCTTGTGTTATTTGTTTCAAAGATTGTTGGTGTTACCCTGTCCGGCTTGCTCTGCAAAATTGGCTTCAAAAATAGTTTCATGCTCAGCATGATCATGAGTATGAAGGGTCTAATAGAGCTCAATGCTTTGAGACACTGGAGGGGCTCTCAGGTAATTAGAAAAACTCTTCATTCTTTCTTCTTTCATGTACTTCTTCTTCTTCTTCTTCTTCTTCCATTCTGTATTTCCATTTAGAACGGTTCTTAATGTTGTATGATCGGGGGCAGATCATAGATGGAGCATTCTACAATCAAATGGTGTTGTCTTCGCTGGTGTTGACCATGATCGTAACCCCAATTGTACGATTTTCCTACATTCCTCATATGCGGCTTAAGGAAGCAACCAAAGATTTGCGAGTCAGAAACATCCAATCAACTCCAAAAGACGACGAAGCATGTCGCATACTTTTCTGTGTCCACAATGAAGAAAATGCCGGCAACATCATCACCTTCCTAGAAGCTTCAAATCCAACTGATGCAAGCCCCATTTGCGCATCTGTTGTTCACACTGTTGATTTAGTTGGGCATTCTGTACCACAACTAACTCCCTACAGAAACAGAAATAAGTTTAGGCAGATAGATAGACCACTCACCAATCAAATGATGCAAGCCTTTGACACTTACTCAAAGAATTCAAGAGGACCAGTCGTGATTGAAGCCTACAGTATGGTCGCCCCTTATACCTCCATGCACGAGAACATTTTCCGTCTAGCTCTGGAAAATCTCGTACCTCTGATCATCGTCCCATTCCATGAAAACCACCAGTCTGTGGTTGGCCCTAGTATGACTGGACCCATAAGGCAATTCAACCTTAATGTACAAGAGTTTTCCCCGTGTACAGTAGGAATACTAGTTGACAGAGGCTTGTGTTGTCCGCTAAAGAAGTCCAGTTTCTACAGCAATGTGGCTCTGTTTTTCATTGGCGGACCAGATGACCGCGAGGCCTTAGCTTATGCATCACGCATGACGGACAACCCAGATGTGTGCCTTACAGTGTTCAGGATTATCATGCGGATCAATAAAATAAAGAGTAATGAAGAGGATTTGACAGAGTTTAAGCTTGACAAGTCATTGATCAATGAGTTTAAGCTAAGGAACACTGGGAATGATCGGTTGAATTGGCATGATACTGAGGTTGGAAACTGTGTAGAGGTTATGGATGTCATTAAGAATTCCCAGAGCGAATATGATCTGGTGATGGTGGGGCGGCGGCATCCGTATATGTCGTTGAGGGAAGAAGAAATGACGGACTTTATCCAGAATCCAGAACTGGGAATGATCGGCGATGTGCTTGCTTCACCAGATTTCTGTAATGGGATGGTGAAGGTGTTGGTGATGCAAGAAAGCAGGCAATTGAGTTATGGAGCTTATCATAATGAATCCATCACCTGTACAGGAATTTCGTGTACTCGCTAGGTATTTTGAGTTACATTCAAAATGTAACTTTATCAGAGTTGGTTTTGAGGTGTAAGGATGTAGGTTAGTAAGAAAGTAGCCAGCATGTTTTGCCCCCTGAAAAAAATGGTGGAGTTCGTGTAAAATCTAGAGCTGGGAGTGATTGTGACATGCTCGTTTCATCAGATTTCTGTGGTGGACCAGTGAACGTGTTGGTGATGCAAGAGAAATTGGAGCCTTTTGTTTTAACATTATGAAAAGTTTAGAAAGAAATTCGAAGTTTAGAGCATGAAGTATTTTCATCCTTGTTTTCTTTTGCTGTAGCTAGATATGTTGTTTTCTTAGGAAGTAGTCACGATGTGTTGTCACTTCTCCTAGTTTGGTTCAAAGATATTGATTTGTGAACTTTTTGAGTTCGAAATGGATCCTCCGAGGGTCTAAATTTTCTTGCAGATACTGACTAGGGTTACAGTTTGTAGCTTGTTTTCAATTTTCTGGGATTCCAAAAGATGATAGAAAGCAAAGTTCTAATTATTTCAACACAAACATGTCAAACATAGGCATCTATTTATCAGTATAATGACTATAATATGAAGTTGTTGCAACTATATTTACGCAATGAGCTAGACACAGAATACTATGTATATAACGGAAATGGCCGATATGGTAGATCTTACGCGTTACCTGGATGGTCAGCTTCACAACTTGATCACTTCCATGCATCCATTCAAGTCTACTGCCATCGTATTTAGATCAAAAAGGTTAAATGCGCAGTACTTAAACCGCAACCAACTAGCTCGCAGCGTGCTGTTTCTCATCCCTTCGAAAGAAATTGCCCCAAATATGATTCACCCTCCCCGTTCGCCCCGAGACCCTAATCTGCTCCGCATAGCAGTACTCTCACTTCCAGCAGTCTTCATGCTTTACCGATCTTCCTCAAAAATAATAACTTTCATTCAGACAAAACATCAAACACCTTATGGGCATGAATATCAACAAGCATGCTCCCATGAAATTATTGTCGTAATTTCCTGATCAAACTAACTCTAATCAAGATTGGATTAAATTATATTGAAATTATAGAAGAAGAAAAAACCTGAGCAATTGTAAAGATCACCAGGTTGTGATCTCAGGGTATGGAGTGTAGTCTCTCTGTCTCTGCTTCAACTGCTTTCGCTTCCCGCCATATATCCTTCTTATATTGGGCGGAGACATGGAGCCCATAATATCTCTCTAGCCCAATTACAGAAGGCCCATAGGTTTAGATTGAAGAAAACCCACTTCTCATTTTTGGTTATAACAAATTAACAACACTAACAACTGTCATCTCAAAAAAAAAAAAAAGTAACAACTGTAAATTGCAATATTGCATGCAATTCTCAATTTCCCTTTACATGCAACAACAAAAAATTATTGTTTGACACATCTGTTCCAAAGCTGTAGTTAATAATCTTCTAACAACTCATGGTATTCTGTTTTTTTTTTACCGTACACCTTAGTAATTATAAATGATTCCCATTTCTTCCAACTTTCTAATAGCATGAGATGGTGATGATTGTGCTCCTGGAATTCTTAGGAAATTGGTTCCTCTCGTAAGAAATCCATTGCGTGAACCAAACTATGCCTTTGGATCTTTTTCCTTTCCTGTTTGTGTTTAATCATTAATTATTACAGGTTTTTTTTTTTCAGTCATTATAAATGAAATGTGTCTTCCCGTGATTAAGTCAATTATTCAAGATTAGAGCTATGCATTTCCAGCTCAAGTGCTCTACCATAACTGACTTCTAATTGCGACTATATATAGGACTTAAATAATAAGTTACAGCTTAATTAATCAAGCTGTTAAAAAGCTGCCCTTGTACTAATTTGACTTTGATATCTACAACGGTCAAAGCCCACAGATCACTTTCCTGTTTTTACTGTCTTAATTTACCTTCACAACGCATGCTTCCTAATTTTTCCACTATATATATCATGGAGATCGATTCCAATCAATCTGTTTGCAAAGACAAAAAAATAAACCCAGTTCTTTTGTTCTGTTATGAAAAAAAAATAACAGAACAAAAGAACTGGGATTACAAATTTCCTCATAACAGAACATAAAACCTGGGATTACAAGCAAGGTGACCTATAATCTCAATCTCAGAAGGGTGGGAATCTGAGATATCTGAAGATTATAGGTCTCATTCTTGTCAAGAAAGAAGACAAAGGATCAGAGGTTGTGTCAAGTCAAGAGGAGGAGGTGAAAAGCATGGAAGCCATGAGAAATGACAGCGTCTGTTCACTGGGTTCCGGTTCGAAAGCCATTTGGCATGTTAATCCCCTAGATTTTCCATTTCCCCTAATGATGGTTCAAATCATTGTGATTGTTCTTACGTCCCAAGTTCTATATATCTGTATGAGGCCTTTGGGACAACATAAGTTTGTCTCCCATCTCCTGGTATGCTAGCTTTTCCTGATACTTTAATTTTAAAACGAAGCCTTGAAGTCTCGTTATGAATAAAATATGTATATATATGTATGATTAAACCCTACAACATAACCAATAAGTAAACCTAAGCAGAGTTTGAAATCATCACCTACATATCAACTTATGCATGTACACACATAAACAGATCCACGTAAATTAAGTAAGTTAATCTCAGGTTTAATTGTTTAATTTGCTTGCATGATTATATTTCTGTCAGGCTGGCATAATCTTGGGGCCTTGTGTGATGGGGAACAATGCTAAATACCGCCGCATATTTTTGGGAGAGGAAGCAAATATGGGGTTGTTTGACACAATATCTAAAATAGGCGTGGTATACTCCCTATTCCTGGTCTCAGTGAAATTTGATGTATCCATGCTCAGAAGGACGGCGAAGAATGCCTGGAAGATTTCTCTAGCAAGCTTTATTTTTCCTCCGATTGTCTTCTTCGCCACTGTATACCCGATATTCAGCAAAGTTTCTGGATTCACCGGAGGATTTATGTTGCTCGTCTTGTTTGTGGGCACCTTAACTTTCAGCTTTTTTCCGGTAATAGTTCAGGTGTTGGAGGAACTCAACCTTATGACTTCGGAATTGGGTCAACTTGCCTTGTCCTCTTCGATGTTTAGCGATGCAATGCAATGGGTCTTCTCAGTAATCACCCTGGTAACAATGAAAAAGGATGCGGTTGAAGGAATAGGGACATTGTTTTCCTTATTGGCGTTGCTAGCTTTTAGTATCTTTGTCCTGCGCCCACTGATGAAATTGATCACTAAGAGATTACCGGAAGGAAAAGAAGTTGACCAAAATTTCGTAATCGCAGTACAACTCGGGGTTCTAGTTATGGCCTTCGTTTCCGACATTATAGGTATGAGGCATACTTCTGGTCCTATAATTCTGGGATTAGTCATGCCATATGGACAAGAACTGGGAGCAACAATAGTCGCCAGGACGGAAACCTTGGTAACAGAATTTTTTATGCCATTGTACTTTTTTCGAATCGGCTCGGGAATAGATGTGACTAGCATTTCCGATTGGAAGAGTTTTGCCAAGCTTGAGACTATAATTGTTGTAAGTTATGCTGCCAAGTTTATGGGAGTTTCAGTGGCCGGAATGTTCGCCAAACTTAGCTTCAAAAACAGTCTCGTCCTCAGCATGGTAATGAGTATCAAGGGACTAGTTGATCTCATAGCTTATACTCGATGGCGTGACATGCAGGTAATTGTATATACTCTTATATATGTTCTTTTCCTTTTATAACTCTCTTTCGTTTTTATGGGATTTTCTTCGGTACTTAGTTGTTTGTGATACCTACATACGACTACAAATTTGTTCATTTGCGTTCTCTGATCTATAAACTTCTCGCAGATCATTGATAAACAACTTTATACTCAACTCGTGTTGTCTATGGTTGGGATCACCATGCTGTTAACACCATTGATAAGATTTTTTTACGTTCTTAAAATACGAAGAGGATCATCAATGAGCGACCCACAGTTCAGACTTAATATTCAGTCATTGCCACCCAGGAATGAAATCTTTCGGATTCTCTGTTGTGTCCACAATGAAGAAAGTGTCCCCAACATCATCAACCTCCTGGAAGTCTCAAATCCAACGGAAGCGAGCCCGATTACTGCCTATGTTGTACATGCAGTCGAGTTCATAGGACGTTCTGCACCACTGCTAGTCCCTTACAAGCACCACAAAATTAGGCGGTCATATTCACTCACTAATAAAATGGTGCAAGCTTTCAAGAATTACTCCAAAAGCTCAAGAGGACCGGTCATGATTAGACCCTACACGATGGTCGCTCCTTATAAATCGATGCACGAGACTATTTCTCGTCTTGCTCTGGATAAGTTCGTACCTCTGATCATCATCCCATTCCACGAGAACCACCAGTCTCTTGTCCTCTCTAATATGACAGGCGCCATACGCCAATTCAACTATAATGTACAAGCATATGCACCGTGTACGGTGGGAATACTAGTTGACAGAGGCTTTCCTCTTCAGATGAATATTCACAACTTCACCTACAGTGTGGTTGTGTTTTTCATTGGTGGACCAGATGACCGTGAGGCATTAGCCTACGCGTCACGCATGCTCGACAACCCTAATGTGGAAATGACAGTGTTCAGATTCATCGTGCGTGTTATTGAGACAGAAACTAAACTAGACGAGGAGATAGAGTTCAGCCTCGACGAGTCGTTGATCGACGAGTTTAAGCTAGGGAACCTTGGGAATGAACGGTTGAATTGGAATGAGATCGAGGTGGAAAATGCTGTGCAGGTTATGACTGCCATTACCAAGTCGCAGGGACAATACGATCTTGCGATGGTTGGGCGACGACATGCGGATGTGTCGTTGAAGGATGAAGAAATGGTAGACTTTATGCAGAATCCAGAGCTCGGAGTGATAGGCGACATGCTTGCTTCTGCGGATTTTTGTAACGGAAGGGTGAACGTGTTGGTGATGCAAGAGAGCAGGGAGTTGAGAATTGGAGCTTTCCGTTCCGGCGGCTCCGGGAGAAATTCGGATTCTAAATCTGGGTTTAATTAATGTCTGAAGAATGTTTAAACTTGTTTCCTGGTAGTTCTGTCAGAAATTTAGATGAATAGAATAGAACTGATTTTATTCTCAAGAAAAAAGAGAGGAATAGAACTGAATTTTGTAGCCATGATGCGTTAGCCTAGCTAGTTTGGTTGACAAAATGGGTCGGAATTTTGTGTTGTCATGTACGGTTTTTTTTTTTTTTTTGTGATTGAGATTCTGATGCGAAATGAAGAGATAGAACGTAATATCAAAATGGTGTTATTTTGAGAGAGTTCTTCCCCTTTGTCATGGGTTTCCATATGATTTGTGTATTGAGATTCAGTAAGCATCAGGTACTCGGGCAGTTATGCTCTGATTTAGCACTCCTCACTTACTCACAGTTGCTGGCGGCGATGGCGACGACAATGTCAGCATGCATGGATGGTGTGTGTGGTAGATTTGTTAGTATTGTTGTATTTAGGCTTTCTGTTGTAGGACTTTCGGTCCATAGATTAGCGAGCTGTTGGTTTCCTTTTACTCTTTCTATGTTAATTGAGTTGGAGACTCATGCTCTTTATTATTAGTTTTTCGACCTTGCGTAAACGCAAGTTCTGTAATTTGGGTTTACCCTTTGATTAATGAATTATTCATTATTGTCAAAAAAAAATGAACGTAATATCAATATGCATGTATATCTCTATCATTACTTGTCCTAATAGGGTACGTAGCACATAATTAAAGTGATGAATGGGTCTTTACTCGACTAGTGTTAACTTTGTTGGTATACAACATGATCATAACACCAATTGTGCCACTCTTATACAAGCGTCAAGCATCAAAGAAGTCGGAAATATCCAATCAAATATTGCAGCGAACTCTGGAGTCTTTCGTATTATTTGTTGTATCCACGAAGAAGAAAGTGTCTTCGACATGATTTAACTCGTGGAAGCTTCATACGTAACAGAAGAAAGCCCATTTCTGCCTATCTAATTCATGCAGTTGAGCTCATTGGCCGCGCCGCACCAGTGCTCACTCTTTGCAACAAGGAGAGCAAAAGCTTACAGCTCACTGATCCAACAACTCATCAATTGGTTCGATCCCTCGATAGCTATTCGAAACAGTCTGAAGGGAACGTTGTAGTCCAAACCTCTAAAACGATCGCTCCTTACAAATCGATGCACGATACCTTATTTGATCTAGCTCAGGACAAGAGAGTACCACTAATTATCCTCCCATTTAATGAGAACCACCAGTACATGGCTGCTGGCTCCACTAAGACTAGCTCTATACGCCAATTCAACCGTAATGTGCAAGCATTGTCGCCGTGTACGGTGGGAATATTAGTTGAGAGAGTAGGATTGCCTAGTAGACCAAGCTCGGCAAACTTGTCCGACTACTCCTACAATGTGGCATTGTTTTTCATCAGTGGCGCTGACGACCGTGAGGCGTTAGCCATTCGGATATGTCATTGAGGGACGAAGAAATGGTGGATTTGGTGCAGAATCCAGAGCTAGGAGTCATTGGCGATATGCTTGCTTCCTCGGATTTTTGTGATGGGATGGTGAATGTGTTGGTGTTGCAAGAAAGCAGATATTGTTAGTATAATGGGTAACCATAGATGGTGGCTTGAACACCAGTTTGACGATGTAGGATGAACTTTTGAGTTTCGACAAACAAGTGATTGTTGACAATGAAAAGAAAAGAAAATGATTGTTGGCCTCAATGAGGACTAAGATTCGTGGCCTCAATCTACTCATTTTGAGAAAGTGTTTGGTTTTGCACAAACATGCATATGTGAGCGGCTTCAAGTCTTGAATTTGGGGTACTTCAACCAAGGCATCACAACTTTTTTGGTTCAACGCATTTGTATTTTTAATCTAAGAGGTTGGCACTTTTAGTCAGTTATGTGTTGCCTTATTAGTAGTAGTAGCAAGAGCGTAGATAGTTTGGTCAGAAAATTGTAAGACTTATAAGTTAGAAATTGTTGACTCAAGGGTCTCAATTTTTCGTACAAAAATAGGTTTTACTTGTAGCTTGATTTTCTTTCTGCCCAGAACTGTTTTCCTTTTTTTGTTGTATCCACATTTACCTACCCTAGCTTCTAGTTCTGAAGTATTTAATTAACCAAGTACTAGATGAAAGATGTTGGTATGAAAACTTGACAGTATGATTATATATAAGACACTAGCTAGAAATGATTTCTACTCACTACTTACGAAACAGAGGAATAACAAAAAAAGCAAACATTTCATTTCATTGATCGAGTGTTTGTTAATGTTTTCTTAATGGAAATACAAACTGCTAGAAATCGATAAAACATATGGGTCGGCCCTGTGAATAAATCATATAGTACAGGGTTTTGGAATCCCAGCACTATCTCCTCTAATCCCATTTTAAGTATCAAAAAGAACGGAGCACAAACTAGACCCCAAAATGCAAGGGATTAAACAACAACGTAATTGAAACTAGGAAAATATCATGGGAAAAATGAGAAACCCTGTAATGTAATGGGTTTTCGACTCGATGCTTCGATGATCAAGATTCTTAACACAGAGGAAGATCCGCCGGTGGAGGCTCAACTGATTGGAGCTTTCCGACTCCGTTATCCACCAGGAAAACCATAGCCAGACCCCAGTTGATGTGAACATCCAAGTGACAATGCATTATCCATGCACCTGTTTACATAAATAATCAAACGCATATGTTAGTCGGGTTCGGTTAAAGGGACATAATATTTTGACACATTAGTCTAATCATGGCTGATGGTTACCTGGATTGTCAGCGACGAATCTTATGACGGCCCAACCATTCACTGGTACTGCAACTGTGTTCCTCATAGGAGGATCAACCAGGTTGAATTTTTGCGTGTCAGTCTTGGCATTGAAATTTCCAAACCCTTCGGCAAGGACGTAGAAATCGTATCCATGGAGATGAATCGGGTGGTTTTCGGGTGTGACAATACTAGTGTCTTGCAACACCACCTGGACCCTTGATCCGTAATTTAACCTGTATCCTTTGGTCCCGGACTTGGGCTGCCACAGTGATCGGCTCACGTTGCCGGTGTAGTCAAACTGCTGCGGAGGGTTTGCCGGGAAATCAGAAGTTACTACCCCGGGGATGTTCTGCTGGAAAGCTTGAAGGATGGAGATGTTGTTTGGTAGCACAAAAGAAACATTGTTCATGCTGGCGGTGAAGCGCGTACCGTTAGGGCCTTGGCACCTACTGGAGGGAAAGTTCTTGGGGCAGTTGTTGAGTCCGAGGCCGATGGTGAAGAAGAGGTTCTCGTCGATATCGGTGGGGACTTCGACTTTTCTAGGGCTTCGGAAGCTGGTGGTGAAGGCGGAGGCGGTGTTGGTGTCGTTGTAAGCTGGGAGTTGCGGCATGACGGGCTTAGTTGATGGACCGTTTTTGCAGTTGCTGCATGGAGCAGACTCGTACTCTAGAATGGCGGTGGTGGTGGTGTTGTCGAACTGTGCGTTTTGTGCGCTGAAATAGGCACGCGCAGCCATGTAGTACCGGGAAGGTGGCTGGTCGCCGGTTATTAAAACGTCAGTGGTTTGGCCGGGGCCGAGCATGAGGGTGGTCGTGGTGAAAGGCTTTGTGTACGAGGCATCGGCACTGACAACGGTGAGTTTATGGTTGGCCACGGCGAAGAAAAGTTGTTGGTTAAGGGCGGCGTTGACGACACGGAGGAGGTTGGTCTCGCCGGAGTTTATGGGAACTATCACTGTGTCTGCATATATAACAAAGTTGAGCTATTATTTTTTCCACCAAATCTATTTATGCATATAAAAGTCAAAGATTAAGATCCATATAGTATCGTGTATTTACATCGTAATGTATCGAAAACACTATGATGGTGATTGAAAGTCTAAACAAACCTTTGCTCGAGCACTTGTAAAGATCACCAGGTTGACCATTGATGGTGTAAGCATCAGAAACATTCGGAGCAGCTCCGGTTCGAGTCGCCTGCCTCAGGACGTCGATAGGGTTTGCATCCCACCACTCACCCAGAAGAAGGGTTTGCTCGCGCTTTGGTTTAGTGAACGGATACGAGTCTCCTTGTTTAGGATGAATAATAAGGGCTCCATAAACAGTGGCTCTAAGCCAAGAGCTGTGTGCATGCCACCACAGTGTTCCTTCTTGACCTTGAATCGTAAACCGATAAGTGTAGCTCCCTCCAGGTCTAATCGGGCACTGAGTTACAAATTCCGGCCCATCTGCCCATCCAGTCCTCATCTGGCGAATTCCATGCCTGGAATTGACGTCATGTTAGGTTTTCATGACGCATGCATGTATACATATATAAACAAGTTACAGAACAGAAATAGTTACCAGTGAATGGTCACGTTATATCGAGCTTTGTTCGTGACCTTGACGACGAGAGTGTCGCCGTTGTTAACTTCCAAGGTTGGTCCGGGAAACTGGCCGTTCACGGTGATGCTTTTGTGGGTTTTGCACAGCCTCTTCACTGGTGTTGCTTGAATCTGTATTCATCCATTTCCATCAACAGAAAGAACTAAACTAAACGTACGTACATGATGAATATATAGAGAAATCAAACTTACAACAAATTCGTGGTTGTGGGTTTTGGGTTCTGCGGAGGACATTGTCGATGAAGCCAAGAGAAGGCAAACGCCTAAAAGGAAAATGGAGCTGTTGAGAACCTCCATTGGTGACCGATGATCTGTGTAGCTAGGCTCTGGGAGCTTAGAACTTTGCAATCTGAAAGGGTTGAGTGACGAAGTGATAGGAAGGGTGAGGTTTTATAGGAAGAGTTTGAGGAGTGAGAATGCTATTTGAGGTTGGCAGATTAGGTTTTGATTCGAAACTTAGTTCAACCCTGTAGAAGGCAGTTGTTGCACCCACTGGCCTAATATATCCAGACTGAACTATTTCTTCAATAATCAAATGCTTGCTTTTCACGTCTTTAAATTATGGATTTAATTTCAACAAAGCAAAAAAGTGGGATAACGAAGAAGTGCCCACAAATAATAGTAGGTGAAATTTATATCATAAAACTGTGTTTAATTTAGTTGGCATATGTCTCATTGGTCTACAAGAACATATATAAAGAGAGTGGCCGGAATCCCACTTTTCAATATGTAAAGACAATCGTAATGCTCCCAAGAACAAAAGACACCTATAGATAATACGAGTCAGAGTTCAACCCATTATTCGATTTAGAACCCTAATCACAATTAACATACGATTGAAAATTGGTTCTCATTCGAAATGTTGCAAGACCATACATGTAAACATCTCCTGTATCACTCACTACCTATACATGTAGATTAAATTTCTTTTTCAATTTTCTTTTCTTGAAAGTAAGATATACGGAGGCTATACGCGAAGGACGACAGAGAATATATACAAATTTTACACAATGAATTCATCCAGCTCATGCATATCATTTTCTTTCTGATCACATTATATAGGGTGGAAATGGAAACTAATATTGCCTCAAGTCTTTAGGGAAAGGTGGAAATACCTACCCTTTAATTTGTTATTTTGAAATAGTTTCATCATATATTGCAATGTTATGTGTGAATATTCAATACAAAATAAAGGCCTCAAGCAACTGATTTTAACAATTTAATGTCAAAATCACACTAGTAATGTATCTAGAATCAGACTAAAACCCCATATTTCTTTCTGATTCAATGAAGAATATAGTTGAGTTGGGTAGACAAGTGTTTGATGGTGGAGTGCAAGGATTTGTGGGGTTTCTAATTGATGTTAATTGTGGGCCAAGCTATTGCTAGTTCAAATCAATTGGTTGCCCTCCCTTTGAAAGGTAAAGTGATGTAGATGAAGTCATCTATGTTAATTTGGTGGCATAATTGTTGCAAGCATTACAATGAAGATTTGATTGAGTCTAACAGCAATTTAGTTAGAGACATGGATCTGCTTAAAAGTCCTGATAGTTAAAATACAATAATTACTTCAGATAGGTAACATGTCATTGCATGTAAATAGTAATCTCTGTGTTTCTTTGGTTCAAAGAATGTGTTAGCTAGTAGCTAGCTAGCTAGTTGAAGTAAAAATTACCAATTACTAGTAATAATTAAGTAGTTTTCCCAATATATAAATAGTTAAGAAGCAAAATTTAACTAATTACATGAACTTATGTATAGCAATTCCAAAACAAAAGTGATATGCTAGCTAGTTTAGCACAAGTTTCTTTAATTTTGATAGAGACAGAAAATATTTGAACGAGCTCATAATAACTATATCAAGCTACCATGACTAGCTACTTCCTTTACTTTGATTAATTCTTTGCCAATTTATTCATGGTATGGGCACTAATCCAATAGTTTAGTAACCAATTAGTTAATTACTTGAAGCTTTTGTTTCTTATATATATACACATATATATATATATATAAAGGGAGGATGTGAAGCGGACGTCCGCATTCGGCTTAAAGTGCGGACATCTGTCCGTTCTCCACCCTCCGGCGCCGGCGTCGGCGCGCCTTCACCCCAGAAGACTCCAGCAGCGTCCCCGACCACTTTCCCTCCCCGACGAGTCCGTTTTTTTCCAGTTTTCCGGCGAGATCGACTATATTTGAAGTTTTGGGTGATCTAGCTGAAAAACTGGAAAAGAATGGACTCGCCGGGGAGGGAAAGTGGTCGGGGACGCTGCTAGAGTCTTCTTGGGTGGAGGCGAGCCCTCGCCGGCGCCGGAGGGTGGAGAATGGACTGGTGTCGGTGTCTGCACTTTAAGCCAAGTGCGAACGTCCGCTTCACATCCGGCCTATATTTATATATATTTGTCACTATGACTTCCATGTATGCTTGGATCAAATTTAATGCTTATATATCCCAAGATATATATATATACATATGCTTGGATCAAATTTAATGATTATATATCCCAAGATATATATATATCTTGGAATATATAAGCATCCGGCCAAGATATATCCCAAGATATATATATATCTTGGGATATATAAGCATTAAATTTGATCCAAGCATGGAAGTCATAGTGACAAATTAAACACAAGGAATTATTAAAGCTAACTAGAAGAAGACGAGGCCATGGACAGCTACAGTTATAAGATCTCTTAGAATATAAGCATGTCCCTGAGACCCTGATGTGAACTTTGGCTTAGATAGGTGAACAAGATTTATCATTAACTAAATTAGCAATTGACAAAAGTCGATTGGTGGAGTTTGTTATTGACTTTTCATAATTTTGACAACAATATTAAGAATCAGAAAAACAAGAGAAGTCGTTATGAGTTAGCTGTTTTCTGAAAGAAAAAACAAGGAAAAAACAATATGCATGATTGACTACTAGCAAAGTCATTTTTGGTCTCTGAGTACGTTCCTCGACGAGCTTTCCTGCTATCTGGATTTCCATTAGCTCATCTTCTTTCTTTCTGCTACTTTTCTTGAGGTTTCGTTTTCATGAGTAGTTGTGAGTGGTTGCGATGTCACTTAGATTAATTTCTAATTGTATCAAACGCAAATCGATCCTATTCATACATATATGATCGGGATTGCTTGCTTATGTGCTAGCGTTAGCTAGTTCAGAATAGCGATTGCACTTGGTGAAATGAACTGGCATACATTCATACAGTAACACTTGGTGAAAATTCTATATTGTACGTGATGTGATACTATTCTATGTTTACCTAACATAATCTTAGTTATTAAGGCTCTGATTAGTAATTTATGATATAGATTGCACAACTGTGTATTTAATTCATGGAAATCGGACATCTTACCTTTATGAAAATATAAAAGGTAATTCCAAAACCATTATTTGTACCCAACATCTTTATGCGCAACCACGGACGAAGGCAGGATTTCCAAATACTCTGGGTTAAATTATTTACATGTAAATGATGTAACAAGAAATCTGAAACATATGAGTACCTCTCAAGATTATTGATTTATAGTTGATATATAGCAGTATAATAGCCAGCTGATTTTCTACCGTTTGATGGACTATGAATTGAGGAGAAAGAAAAGAACAGAAAATGAACGCCATATTCCTACTTTTTTATAGGCTTTTGTCTATAATTTTTAATTAGATTTTGAATTTAGTGTTTTATGAGTGGTGTGGATGACATGATGACGTTAATCAAGCTTTAAATTTTTAGTGATTATGACACGTGTTGTTTGATTACTTTGATCACTAGACCATTTGACTAGGCTAATTAGATATATACAAGAAAGAAATTTAGCAATAATTACCCTATTTAATTTTAAAGACCAAAAAACTTGTCTGGCCTACAACCCACAGAAGCTTCCACTATCCTCCGTCCATGTGCGCAACCATTTCACATACCAGGTGTGGCGGGTGTATTCGACGATATGTTCCCTATCAAGCACTATGCATCATGCATGGTTCTTTGATAACCTCTAGTTCGATAGGAAAACCGCTCAAAATGAATATGTGTTGACGAATTGTACATATTTGGTTAAGAGGAAGAAACCTATAATATTGTAACAGTTCATAACTGTTTGGCCGATTGATCTTCTAATATGCTAGTCTCAACAATTCTAGTTATCATTTCTAAACTTAACACACAATTTCACCAAAATCACTAAATCACATAAGAATTAGAGTCCATGTTTGGTACTTAATAAGACTACATTACATATTCTTATTTCTAAGACTGTTATAGACTCATGTAGATTGTTTTAAGTCGTACTAATATCAACTCATGTTTAGTGTTGTACAGGAATAGAAAATCTTATATGCACCGCGTGTAAATACATGACATTATGTGGATCGATGACAAGAATTTATTGGACTAGCAAAGGCTCTCAATATATAAATGGCAAAGATTGCACATAACAACACGGAGTGCTTCTTGGATCTGAATCTGAGTTGATTCTCTTAGACAAAGGCCCAAATCATCAAAATCTCTGCAACCAGAGCCCAAAACGCTTCCTTTCTTCAGCCGAAACCTGCAAATGAAGACACAAGATCCACTGCAAGCAGCGTAACTGTAATCACACGTGGCAGCCTACGTGGCGGAAGCAGCGTCATCGCTTCGAATTGAGTTTAGTCCAACTGTCCAAGTCGGCACCCAGAAATTTGCAATCCTGGGCTCCTCCGCCTTGACCCGCCCGAGTCACTCGACTCAGTGACTAACTCACGCACAGCTCCTCCTCCACCGCCTTGATAATTATTTTTCCTTTTTTTTAATTAAAATTTAATCCCAGAATGATGAGCCAGGAAAACCACGGCGACGGAAACTCCGACCTCCCCGACGAGATGGAGTCTCTCGTCCTCGACGAGCCTCCCTCATCCAACGGCCAGTCTTCTCCTGCCGCCGCCGCGTCACCATCAGCCTTCATGGACCGCCAGACCAGCCTCGCTTCCGCTTCCGCCTCTCAACACTTCAACTCCATCCTCGAACCGCCGTCCTACGCCGACGCGATCTTCACCTCCTTCGATTCCTCCTCCTCCGCATCCAACGGCCACGGCGCCGCCGCTCCCGAGCCCGAATCGGACGCTCCGGCCCGGTCCGAGTTCCTCAAGGTGTGGGTCTCCGATCCGCAGAAGGAGCTCGACCTCTCGAACTCGCTCGTCCCCGGCGGGAATTCGTACTACACGTACTTGATCACGACGCGGACGAATATGCCGGAGTACGGCGGCGACGGATCGGAGTTCACGGTGCGGCGGCGGTTCAAGGACGTGGTGACGTTAGCGGACCGGCTGGCCGAGTCGTACCGCGGGTTCTTCATCCCAATCCGACCGGATAAGAGCGTGGTGGAGAGCCAGGTGATGCAAATCGAGCAGTTCGTGGAGCAGAGGAGGGCGGCGTTGAGTCGGTACCTGAACAAGCTCGCGGCGCATCCGGCGATTAAGAGGAGCGAGGAGTTGAGAGTGTTTTTGGCTGTGAATGGGAAGCTGCCGTTGATGAGGAGTGTGGATGTGGCGTCGAGGATGCTGGACGGCGCCGTTAGGCTGCCGAGGCAGTTGGTTGGTGAGGCGGCGGATGCGAACGAGGCGGCGCAGCCTGCCAAGGGCGGTAGAGACTTGCTGAGGTTGTTTAGGGAGTTGAAACAGTCTGTGGTGAATGACTGGGGAGGTGTGAAGCCAATTGTGGTTGAGGAGGATAAGGAGTTCTTGGAGAGGAAGGAGAAGGTGGTTGAGTTTGAGCAGCAGCTTAGCAATTTGTCGCAGCAGGTTTGTGTACTTGTATCACTATCCATATATGAACTGCATTAGTGTGACCATGTTAGGATCAGTCAAGGGAAGTTGAAAGATTTACAGTTTATGTTGATCATGATCTAGCATTGTTTGTTAAATAGTTTTTCGTAACGGTTTCGCTAATGCTGATACTTTTACTAGGACAGAGTGGGGGTATTGTAACATGTTGAGCTGTATGTCGGTACTGATTCTCATCATAAATGTTTTTCCTGCTCGTGCCTTGCAGGCTGAGTTGCTGGTAAAAGCTCAGCAAGACATGGGAGAGACAATGGGGGAATTGGGTCTGGCGTTTGTGAAGCTGACCAAGCTTGAGACGGAAGGAGCCATGTTCGAATCTCAAACAAGGCGAGCCACTGACATGAAAAATGTGGCTACAGCAGCTGTTAAATCTAGCCGATTGTACCGCGAGTTAAATTCACAAACTGTTAAACATTTGGTAAGTTAATAAATTTGATCACCATAAGAGGAAAATCTCTCTTGCTTTGTCTGAGCATATTTTTTTCAAATTTATTGCAGGACAAACTCCATGAATATCTTGGAGTAATGCTAGCAGTTAACGGTGCGTTTTCAGACCGAACAAGCGCTTTACTAACGGTGCAAACTCTTTCATCAGACTTGGTTTCCCTGCAGTCAAGGATTGAGAAGCTTGAAGCTGCAGCATCCAAAATATTTGGTGGAGACAGGTCTAGGATGCGGAAAATAGAGGAGTTAAAAGAAACTTTAAAAGTTAGCGAGGAAGCCAAAGCTTGTGCAGTTAACGAGTATGAACGCATCAAGGTAACATTTCAGGCCTCTATACCTAGATTATTCAATTTGTATCGTTGATTTCGGGATGCATTTTCTAGGAAATTGCATCTTGTATAGATCTGCCTTGTTTCTTTGTATGGCCTCAAATCTTCACTCAGTGTCATTTAATCATATCTCAATCTACCAATAGTTCATGGTTTAAATATGATTCCAACTGCTGTGCCTGTTTGATTGGGGGCCCTTGGTATTTCTTATGCCATTTCTAATTTTGCCTTGATATGTAATCTGTTTGCACTTTACTTTGTGTTTTAAACTTAGAAGCTTTGTAAATAAGCATGAGATTTCAAATACCAGTTGACACAGAGTGGACGTGGAAGGGTAGTGACTAGTGAGGAGGTTAAGACAAAATCTTGAAATCTGCAAACGGACCCTTGAATCTAGAAAATGACAATAGAAGAGAAACTCTGAAATCCTGTTGATTACATAATAAATGAATAATGCATAATATCTCAGATGCCATTCACAAGAGTAGAAGTACCAAGTAAGAGTATAGTTATTCTGGAATAGGTGGCTACTAAATAAACAAGAAAACCATTGAGTTCGCCTATCAACAAAGGTATTCTCATTTGGATAATGCTCAAATTTGTACTCTTTAATTGGTCACCCTTCTCCAATTAAGTGTATGCCACTTGCCCTGCTTCTAGAGCTACTCAACTTTTAGAAGGTGAAATGGCAACAGTCATTTCCTGTCTGTATATTGCCTTTGCATAGTGGAACCTGATGTGGCTCTTCGTTAGTTCATTCTCATGGTTAACTTGAGATTGTAACATGTCTTGCGTTGGTGTTTGGCAAAGCACTTCGTTATGGAGGGTTCTAGTCCAACATGCTTATGCAAGTGCACTGCTCAACAAATGATCTAGCCACATTAAACCAAGCCATGCCAACTTTCCTCTTTTTCTTGTTGTTGGACACTGAATGACATGCATGCTTGCTAGATATAGGAATTAGCAAGAGTCTTTTTTAGATGTCGTTCTTTATGTTATTTAATGCAATCAGAATGCCTTGGTTTTTGTTCTGTATTTGTACTTGCTTAGTCAATGCTTGAACTTCCTCCGGAATCATGTTTATTTCAGTAAATGTGAGTTCTTAATTTGCAATAATTTGAATTTGAAGATGTAAGACCTCATTATCATGGGCAATATCGGAAGTTCAAAACTGACAAACAATGAACTGCAACGCCTAGCTTTATATTTAGAGATGAATGTTTAAAAGAAGCATGATTCATGGAGAACCTTCTACTGTATGCAGGAAAATAACAGGAACGAACTTGAAAGGCTTGACAGAGAAAGACATGATGACTTTATGGGAATGTTGAAAGGATTTGTTCTTAATCAGGTATTTTTTCTTCTAAAGCTCATTTTATTGGTGATTTTCTTGGAAGTTCTTGAACAATAATTATGCTTTGTTTTGTGTATACCAGGCCGGATATGCAGAAAAGATGGCAAACGCTTGGGAAAAACTTGCGGAAGAAACTAGTGGATATGCAAAAGATGGCAGCTGACATTTCTGCTGTAAACTTTTGTGTTTAGGTTTTCTGTAAGTTCTCTATATTTCACATGTACACTAGTAAAAGTTGACATACCATTTGCGTTATACAAAGAAGCTTTCATCCTAACCAATTCAAATAGGATACTGAAGACTCCCAGCCCGTTTTCTCTCATCTTCTTTACTTTAAGCAAGGTTTTATAGGTTTGGTTTGATCAAAACATGTGGTTAGCCTCTAGTTTTCGCAAATTTGAATGCTTGGGACTGGCCTTAGCCGGCATATGTATAGAAAAACAGTTGCTGTTTGGTGAATCAGGGTTGTTTGAGTTGTTGCTTGATAAAACAGTGGATTGTTGTCTTGCTAATAGACGGGTCATGTTTAGGGTTTAGACGTCGATGAGAGAGACCAATCATAAAACTAGAATTATGTCGATGAAATCGATGGAAGATGGATAGACATGTCTAAATCCTTCATTTTCTAACTGATGATATAAGCCAGTCTTTTGTTCTGTATATTGTTTTCCACGTCGAGATTTGCCATCGGTCAGTGGTCCTTCCAATACAGTACCACTCACCCAAGACCCAGTTTACAATTGCAAACTTGAAATGTACAATAAAAGCACGCGGTCCATAATCTAGCCCGAAAATTGGTTATGCTTCATCCATTTTTTTTGGTAACACCTACCATGCGATTTTCAATTGATTACATCTAACTTTCAAACTTAGCCTGACATGGTAAAGAAACCAGACTTCATTGCAAATCGCAGGAGGCTCTTAAATTAAGAGAAGCTTGTATTTACAACAAACACTGATGCAGTGTAACAAAACAAAACTAAGTTGGAAGAATGAAAGAATAGTGAACTAGTCTGTAACCACTGGTTCTGGAATCCACTTTCATTCGCTTGTTGTTGAAGGGATTGACGCTTCTGCAGCTCCATCATCAGCTGAACTGGCAGCTGTTTCGGGTCTAATTTCTTCGAGTTGCTGCAGAACCTGTTGTACTTCTGGCCTTGCTGATGGGGAAGGATCAACACAATGCAAAGCCAGTTTCAATGTGTTTAGCAACTCATCCCCGATGACAGACGCGTCCCTCATCAATTCCAGGTCAAAAACTTCATTCGTCCACTCCTCTTTGACAATGGAGGCAACCCACTGAGGCAAATCGAAACCATTCATTGGCTCTCCGGGAGACTTTCCTGTTAGGAGTTCCAATATGATCACACCAAGGCTGTACACATCAGTTTTCGTGTTGGCCTTCTTCAGCTTTGAGAGCTCGGGTGCTCGGTACCCTAGTGCCCCAGCTGTTGCAATCACATTTGAATTGGCAGCAGCCGTCATAAGCTTAGACAGACCATAATCTGCAATCTTAGAATCAGTTTGCTCATCAAGTAGAACATTGCTAGATGTAAGGTTCCCATGTATGATGTTCTCATTGGCGTGGAGATAGGACAAGCCTCGTGCCATGCCCTTTGCAATTCTCATTCTTGTAGGCCAATCGATAGGTGTATCAGGTCCGCGAGCTGCAACAAAACAACAAAATGAATGCGAGTACAAGGTTTAGTAGATAGAAATCAAACTTGAAACTTAGAATTATGCTTACCATGGAGAAATGCAGCCAGACTTCCTTTAGGCATATAGTCGAAAACCAGAAGCTTTTCTCCTTTAGGTCCCAAGTAATAAGCCCTCAAAGCCAAGAGGTTTGGATGTCTGATTTTCCCAATGATATTCACTTCTGTTTCGAATTCTCTTTGATTCTTAGTAATCTTTTCTCTCAATCTCTTCACTGCAACTTCACTCCCATCCTCCAGTGTGGCCTTGTAGACTGTCCCAAAGGTGCTTTTCCCCATAATCTCTGCTGTTGCACACAAAAGATCATCTGCTGTAAATGCCATCGGCCCATCAAAATGGACTAGTTTTCCTCCAGCCTCTCCACCAGACTCAATTTCACCCCCACCAGCTGCAATGCCCTTTTCGGTTCTAGCAGCACCGGCGCCAGCTCCCCCGCCATCCTTTGATTTGGATGCAGCTCTTTTTCTGATCAAACAGCAAAGCAGTATGCAACAGAGTAAAAATAAAACTACTAGAAGTACTGCTGCTGCAATGAGAATTCTGTCTTTGGTGCTAAGTCTGCGTCGACGACGTTTTGCTACCTCAGGTGCTGGAGCTACACTTTGGGAAGGTGCTTCAGAAGGGCATGTGGTTAAAGCACTGTACCCACATAGCTGCATGTTCCCAACGAAAGAGCTTTCGTTGAACTTCTGGGAGAGAAGAGTTGGGACAGAACCAGTGAGGTTGTTGTAAGAGACATTAAGGAAACCAAGATGCGGAAGATCAGCTAGAGCAGCCGGAATTGCACCACTGAGATTGTTTAGTGACAAGTCAAGCTGTGCAAGAGTGGAAATGTTTCCCAGAGTGGTTGGGATTGGACCCTGAATTTGGTTACTGCTCAAGTTGAGAATAGAGAGGTTTTGCAATGCACCAATACTAGCAGGCAAGCTTCCATGGATGGCATTGCTAGACAAATCTAGTATCCTAAGATTCGAAAGAGACCCAATTTCATTTGGTATGTTTCCTGATAGATTATTGTGACTAATCAAAAGGAAAGTCAGGGAAGGTGAGTGAGTAAGACTAATAGGGAAAGACCCAGATAACGAATTGAAGCTCAAAGCAACCCTATAAAGCTTGGTAGAGTTAGCAAGACTATCAGGGATTGACCCAGTGAGAGAGTTATTAGTAAGGTCTAGGTTCTGAAGCAGAGGACTAAAACCCAATGAAGGTGGGATTGAACCTGAAAGCATATTATTAAACAACTGCACACCTCTAAGGCTTGGAAGCAAGCCCAATGAAGCAGGAATTGACCCCCCAATGTGATTATCATGGAGGCTAAGCTTCCTCAACCCTTGAAGCTGTCCAATCTTCCCAGTGATTCTGCCACCTAAGCCCTTCCAAGGAAGCTGAATCACAATGACCTGCCCTTGAGCACACTTGATCCCAGCCCAGCCGCCGGAGCAGGCACCGTAGCCGCTGTCGTTCCAGCTCTTCAGAAACCCCTTAGGGTCATCCAGCTCGTGCTTGAACGCCTGCAGGGATTGGTAGTCGGCTGCTGTGACTATAACGCCGTCCCAAGTCTCACCGCTAACCGGTGAGATCAATGCACTCAAGAACAACAGGGGAAGCAAGATCAACGAATTGTTTAAATGTATACTACCACTCTTCCATTTTTCTCTCCTCTTATGCGAATTGCGGTGCCCTTTACTAATCAGGCAACCACAAAGCGTGTCGGAAATGTGGTTCCGGCTATCCATAACCACAGAAGTATTGAAGAGAGGAGGAAGAAGAAGAAGAAGAAGGAGAGTGAATGAAACAGGGAGCAGAGACTAGATGAGAGTTGGGGAGGAGGGGAGTGTGAAGTAATGGAGGGCTTTAGAGGTGGGTTTAGTGAGAGTGACAAGGCACGTGACAGAGCATTGGGAGAGACATGTGTAGCAGACGCTCTTCTTTTCTTCTTCTTCTTCCTCTTACAAAAACCTAACGGCTAGTTTCTATCTTTGTTAATTGAGAGGCAATAATAATAGAAGTGGCTGGGTCTGGTCAGCCTTGGTAGTACCCAAAAAACAATAATGGCCGGGGGTTTGGGGGCATTTGTTTTAGTCTTTTTCTTGTTCCTTTTCTCATCTCCATGCATTATGTAATAGTATTTCTTTTGGAGATCCCTCGTGGTTCAGGTGAGTTTGAACTCGTCGAAGTTTGGGTCGTTTTATTGCTCTGATGGCTCCCCCTAACGGCTATCTTGCTCTTAGGGTCCCGCATAGCCCAAGCATCGTCACCCTGCACCTGTACTTGTACCATATTAGGAACCTTCCTAATGGTAGACCCTTTTGGTTGGGGTTTTGGCCGGAACCGAATCGGAGTTGCATTCCGGTAGATTCTCGGGTTTCCATTTCAGAGATACATTGTGCCAAAGGATGAAGGATTTTGAGAAGGAAGCGACGAGAAAGGAGGTCATCAATGTGGAGTAGCCTCATTATGTTCCTATTAGGTTTGGGGAAACATGATCTTCATTTTAGGTCTTAAGAGTGACAAGGACGTCGAAGGTGGTCCAGAAGATGAAGCTTTCGTAATTATTTTTGGCAGAAAGATGAGAAGGATTGGAAGTAGAATGATGCGTCCCTTTCTAGTTTCGAACCGGATCCTCTCCTCATAAACTTCTCCTAATATTTCCTCACAAGTGGATCCTGGTCGTCCGTTCTAATTTAAGGGCTCAGATCTCTTAAAACAAAATCTAAAACTTATCTTCTCATCTCTTCCATTTCATTCTCTCTTAATTATAAGAACCCAAAAACGTTGAAAACAGTACGGCGTCTCCGGCGTCCTCCCGCATCTGAGTTCCGATGTGTCTCTTCCCTTTCACCCTCCTACAGGTCGAATCCCCAAATTTGATTCAAATAAATTCAAAACAACAACAAGGACGAGCAACCAAACAAACTAACCAAATTTGTAAGTGTAGTCTGATCGATCAAACCGCATAATGGATCTTTGATTTTGATGAACAGCTCTGGGTGGCGTCTACTCGGTGCCCGGATATTACATCTACTCCAAGTCCCAGATTCCTCACTCCCTCATCACAAGATCCCAGTCATCCCACTATATTCTACTTGGCGATCACCCTTTTCATTTTTCTCCACATATTTATGTAAAGGTGGAGTCTTCAGCTTTAATTTCATATTGGGTTTGGGAAGGTACTGAGTTAGTCTCACTTTCAGCTATCAAGTTTATGTTTTTCTTGAAATTGTCAGGATTATATGACATGGGTTTGCGTCAAGTTCATGATTTTTGAAGTGAAAAACTTTTTTTTAATTTTTATACAAGAAGTGAAAGGCTTTTATTTATGTCTAATTGTGGGCTCTCAAGTAGAAAGGTTTTCCACCGGATGCCGGATGCAGGCCTGGGAGGAGTGGAGGACGCCGGACCCGCCAGACTCTTTTGACATTTTTGGGTTTGAGAGAGAACGAAGGATATGAGAAATTATCGAGAGAGAACGAGGAGGAATAGATGAGAAAATAACTTTTAACTTTGGTTGAAGAGATCTGAGCCATTAAATTCGAACGGACGACCAGGATCCACTTGTGAGGAAATATTAGGAAAAATTTATGAGGAGAGGATCCTGGTTCTGTGTCTGCTTTATCTTTGGCTGAACTAAACGAGGTTTCGTTAATATAATACTTTGGCTTAGTATATATGATTGATCTAGGGAGTTCATGATAATATAATAATAGATTTTAACGGCCTTTGCAGCACCTGTAAAGCTAGAATTACAAAAGATGAACCAAGACATTTGAATTCCTCTTTTAGAAGAAACAACCTCATTCATTGATATAAGCAAGATGCAAAGCTGGATTTGAACCTGCCAACTCATCCAACATTATAGAAAAGAAGGATAGCATTGTTGCATTGGTCAGCTAATTCGTTATCAGAACTATTGAACCAGCAGTCGAGTACAACAGTATTGAATCATGATGATAAAAATTACACTTGAAGGCAAGTAATTCATCAGGCCACAAACTAAGCATAGTAGATGATAAGGGAACTGTTGGGGTAAATCCCATCCTTAAATTCAGAATTTCATACATAGGATTCATCTGAAAACAATCATAACATAATCAAACCAATCAGGCAATACGGCAGAAGCACAAGAACACGGATAGAATGCCAAGACGACAAGACCCTTCTTCACTAAAATGCAGGATCAAGACATAGAAAAGTGCAAAATAGAGACAGTTCTACAATTGTTCATCTGCAAGAAAGTTACCAGAACTTATTAGGTTTTTCTAGGCAACTGGGCGATAGAGATAGTGAGGATTTATCCTAACAACAACTTGCACATGCAAACCTGAAGAATACCCATCTGAAAGTTTACCATGCTTAAAACAGCCGCAGCATACATTTTTTACAAGATTAAAATTAAAATCAGTAAGTGCTGATCTACATGATCCACCTTATTCCAGGAGCCTATGATATGGCGTCAAGACTACTAGGCAACAATGGTTCAAATGAATAAACTATACTGATATGCATCGAGTAAACTATACAGGTACGCATTGTACTTCCGCCCAGCAGTCCCCTACTCAGCACTAACATCACTCCCCCAACCCCTTAATCATAAACATGGCCTGACCTATCTCCCAAAGGGCCTAGACAATCTATGGCCAGAAGTGGCCTTCCAGACAAACCAGTGTCAACATATTAGTTATATCTTACCAACCAACTATGAAATCCTAGCAACATGAACGCTCCATCATCATAGCAAATATTACAGCCCACTGAACAGTTTTATCTCTAACTCACAATCCTTTTGTCCAAAGTGTTAATTCCTAACTCAGTGTTATTTCTCTAATCTAAACCGTGTATAGCTCATCATCTAAAACAGTATAAATCATCAGCTCGATCTGTCTTCACCTATTCCCCAATACTCCACAATAAACCCACAAATACTGAACTTGGGTTCATGACTACCAAAACCAAACATGTGTTATTTCTCCAATCCAAAGTTTGTACATATTCATCCCGATCAATCTATAACACCTATTCCACAAGAATTCAGACTAAAACCACCAAAACTAATCTTAGGTACATGATCACCTACTAGAAAATTTCAACATTAACTCTAATTACTGAAGCCTACTAATCATAAACTATCCATATAAACGAAAAATCTTAAACTAAAAGTTCTTGCATTTTCCTTGTAAACTACTCAATATAAATTGAACTCATGCTCACATTACCATTTCCGATGCAATCAAACAAATTTCAGTATCAATACACCCTCACCAGATCATAAAGGGAGGAACAAAATTCATCGAAATCATCAAATTTCAGTTATATAAGGAACAAAATGCATTGAAATCAAAAGTTATACTAAGAAAGAAGTAGCATTACATCTCGAAAATTTAAAGACAAACTAGAAATTCCAGATCCAATCTACATAGATTCTATCTTTCAGCAAACAAATTGAATATATTTCCCCCTAATATGAATTGAATATCAGTTACAAAACAGATTTGGCCTCACCAACCTTTATAGCCATCAGCCTCAGACCTCCTTGCTTCAAGATCCACCTACACACGCGCCGCCGCGGCGGTAGCAGCAGCCTGGGCACCACCGAGGAACGAGAGGAATCCGGCGTTAGCAGGCTCCTGATCGTCAAGGAACAGGTCCTCCGGAACCCTAAACGCGCCGTGCGCGCAGACAATCCCGAATCCGATCAGCAACGCCGAGATGAGAAGCGAGCCGACGCTGGAAAAGAAGACGACGATGACCGTCAAGGCGACGAGGCCGATCAGAGTCTCGGCGTCGGTGAACGTCCGGCCGGCGATGACGAGGGGCTGATCGGAGGATCGGAAGAGGTAGAGGAAGGCCCACGCGCCGAGGAGGGAGAGGAGGACGAGGAGAGAGAAGGGGTGGGTGAGGAGAGAGAGGGCGAGGACGGCGGTGAGGAGAGTGACGTAGTTGACGCGGAAATAGGTGAAGTTCTTTCGGATCCGGGAGTAGGCTTCGGTGAGGGAGTCGGGTCGGGCGAGGGAGCTCCGGTCGAGGAGCTCGTACCAAGGGCGGCGCTGGGAGAAGCCGGAGCGGATGGAGGAGGTGAAGCGTGAGAGGAACGCGCGGAAGGCGGGCGTGGCGATGGGGGCCTGGGAGACGGAGGACGACGTCGTTTGGGGGTTGGTGACGGGAAGTGTCGGTGGGGCGGACATTTTGGGCGGTGGCGCGTGAGATGTGGCGGGTGTTTCGGAGTGTTAGTTAGAGGAGGAGAGAGAGATCTGGGGGCGTGTGAGATTTTATGGAGCGAATTTAGTTATATGAGGAAGAGGAGGAGGGAGTGTGATATAGTAGTTTATGTGAGCCACTAGGAATAAAGCATTTGTCCAGCGTGGCAGAGATCTTTCTAAAATCCAATTGGACTTCGGCCCAACTATCTAATTGGGCTTAAAACTCCTTTGGGATATGCTCTTTTTATTCCGTTCTCAAATATGAGTCCTTTAGGGCGAGAGAGTCGGGTTTCCTAATCAAATCCAGAGATCCTTAAGCCGAAAGGAGTCCTAGATATGCCCGCCCCTGGTCTCATTAGTATTTAAAGCCTTGGGATTCGTTTAGGGTTTTTTTTTTCTTTTTCTTTCTTTCTTTAGTACGAGCTTCTCTTACGTAGAAAGTTAAGCAATGGTGATATCTGGTGAGCAAGAAAAACGTAGAAGAAGATGTGGGATTACCGAGTTGCCGGATTGCATTATGGAATCCATAGTCTCATTGCTACCTCTAAAAGACGCAGTGAATACTATTCTGGCTTCCCCTCCACATTGGAAGACTCTTTCTCATCCAACAATACTAACAAGGCGCAATCTTGAACTCAACTATTTCAACGTCTTCGGGAGCAAATCAAGGGGAAAAGGTCCACTGGACGGTTGTATGCAGCTGCAGCAGTGCCGCCAGTGCAGAGATTTTTCGAGACGTGTGAGTAAATATTTGCAGCAATATCAAGGTATCAAGGTCGACTCTTTCAGATTGCAATGCCGTTCTCCTGTTGATGTAGAATCTCATGTCAGTCTTGATGAATGGATTCGTTTCGCAATTAGAAAAGGGGTTGAAGAGCTTCATCTTACACTGCTTGTTCTTCCGTCTGTTTTTGTTTGTCCCTCGGTTTATGTTTTTCCTCCGAGTTTACATGTTGCCTCGACTTCAAATCTAAAACATTTGTCATTAGAGAGTTGTAAATTAAGACATGCTACTGCTGATTTTGGTCAGCTAACTACTCTTTCTCTAAGAGAAGTTGTCTTTGATCAATCTCTGATGCCAAATCTCTTCTCTGTTTGTGTGTTGCTCGAAAGCTTGACCTTAAATAGATGCCGGATTCAAGTGGGTCCTCTAGTTGCAGGTGATCGTCTAACTCATCTGAAAGTAATAGACTGTGAGGAGGGAACCAAAACGGAGATTCGGGCACTAAATCTAGCCTCCTTGGAATACATTCCATATTTCAAATGCAGCTCTTTTTATATAAAAGCTCCGCAGTTAACCAGAATTTTTTTCTCCAACAGAAGGGTAAGTGAAACCTTGGTACCTCAAGCACTGATGCAATTTGCATTGTGTCCAGGGCTTGAGACTCTTCATCTGCATATTACACCGAGATCACCCCGAAGCAGCAGCATACCAACTTATGGAAATCTCAAGCAACTCAGCTTGGATATTGACGTATCTCTAATGCAAGACATCGTCGATGTCAATTTTGTGCTCGATCTTCTCGAGGCTGCACCCTATTTGGAAGAGCTTGTAATTATACTGATATATGGAGACTGCTCTAAGCCTAATCAAAGAGAGATAAGGAACCATTCTGGATTCACAAATGATCATTTGAGAATGGTTAAGTTGCTGGGACTCAAGGGTTATTGGTACGAGACAGAGTTGGCCATTTGTATCCTAGAGATTTCACCAAAGCTAGAGATGCTGGTCATTGATGAGCTTCGGAGATTTTATTTGGGTGATGGAAAGTTCAGGCAGGTGTGCCAAAGTTATTCAGAACGGCCCTGGGGAGTTATGGAAGAAAAACTTAAGGCAGTAAAGACTGATGCTCAGATCATATTTCCCCCTAGGGAAACTTCTATTTGAGAATACATATTACATAGCATAATATATAAGCAGTGTGAACAGTAGTCCAGATCAAAGAAGCAAAGAATCAAGATATGCTTGTGGCTTCAACTGTTTATCTTTATTTCCCCCCTAAGGGGTCATCTTTACTTTTTATTTAGTTTTAATTATTGAATGGGCTTGTTTATGTGTTGGTGTTTTGTTATTGATGCTTTTGTGAAGAGGGGTAGTGTTGAAGCTAAAAAGATTGGTGTTTTTTGATGAAATGGTGTTGAGTGGTGCTGATTGTTAATAACAGAAGCTATTAGAATGTGAAATCTGCTCATACATGTGTTATGTTACTGTTAGTATTAATGTGAATCTGTTAGTATTAGAGTGAAGAAGATTGAACATCTGGCATTAGGGACTTCATATATGAGTCCTTTTGTGTTAGAAATAGCTGCTAGGGATCATTGTAGTATGCCCAACACTATGATAATCAATCTGCATCAGACAACTTTTGTTTGTTGGACATTTTAAACCTTGCAATTATACTATCTCGTCGTTCTGTTTGTTTCATTTTTTGCTAGATTTATTTAATTATGTTAGGCAACTTCTCGCTGCAGAGGAGACTAGAAAACGAATTGGCTCTCGTTGGTGGAGCTCCCCCAGCTGCTGAGGGAGAAGCTGATGAGAATAATGAGAGAGATGCGAGCCAGGAGGAAGATGAAGAAAGTGAGCCAGATGCACCAATTTCTGGTATATTTGAAAACTCTGTAAATGCATAGACGCTACTTGATTGTGTTAGAACTTGAAGCTCATGGCTGACTATCTTTGTTACTCTAGTGCTGCTAAATCCTCCTTGTAGTGTTAGTTATCTGGTTTATTGATTTCTGGACTAGTAAATCTCATTGACAATAGACATTGGGAACCGAGCAAGTATATGAATTGAATTGCATCTTAATCACATACTGCACAGAATATCTGATCATGTAGTAGCTAGATATAAGTTTCAATCACTTGAAATAGTTCTTCCCACGAACAAACCAAGTTGAGCTTAATCTTGAGTTAAGACTTGTTTTTCTAAACCTGCATGCTGTTTTATAATAGGTCAACTCATGTTTTCATGAATCTAACTCGAAATCTGATTTAAGGGTCTAACAGGAAGATCATTCTATGTGCTTCGATCTTTCTTAAAACTAATCGCATTAACATTTCTATGTCGAAGCTTGAGATTTCTTTGTTCCTTGAGTACAATTCACGAATTTTTTTTGTTCATGATCAGCTTGTGACCGGATGAACGAGATTGTATAGCAGATCTAAACCCCTAAGGTCCACCAAACGCATTCGTCAGGTAAAACACGAGCCAAAATTGTTTTACATACCGCTTAAATCTTTGTGTAGACATGGCTGCCAAAATAGTAGTACGTCTTGAAGAAGCTAGTTAGGTATGATTGCATGAAGATATCTCTTGCATGAATGAATCACATCAACAAAAAGAAAGCGTATGGTTGTTGTTGACTCAAAAGTCCAAGTCTACCTCCATCAATTAGTCTAAGAGCTTATGCTAATGACCAGCATATATTCACATCGATCTTTTTAGACAAAGTAGTAGGATTGGAAGCATGTATACTATACGTTAAGTTAGGCCAAACCAAAACTTGGAATCATTTTTCTATATAATCACTAGGACTGCATGATAATGATTCTCCAGAAAACAAGAAAGCTACCTATATATGCACGTACATTGGTAGATACAGCACGCTATTGAAATCTTAGTTATCATTTATCAATCTTATTCATTACTCTTGGTCTAATATGAACTTCAACTGCGAGTTCTTCTAGTTTCCGGGGTCGAATCGTTGTCTAACACACCCGAAAACCATTTTCTGAATCTGGAAATGGGAATTTTTCTTGTTCGAAATACTAAATATTCCCCAGTAAGCAATCACATAGTTAGCAATGACATTTCTTGCACAACTTTCCTATCTCAAAATTCTTCCTAACTAGCTTTTCCACTTTTCCTGCCACCAGAATCTGATGCAATTTTTTTTGGTTTTTTATTACTATATGCTTAATATGCAGAACTCTATAAAAATGGGGTTCATAAGATGAATTCTATCTGTAGTTAAATTCCATGGCTTCTTCTGGATTTCCTGACATATTTTCATGGATTCAGAGCCTTCCACCAATCTCTCAATGGCCACCAAAAAGTTCCATCGTCTCCATCTCCTTATGCTCCTCTTCAACCTCATCTCAACCACCTCTCAAACTTTCCATATCTAAAAACCCTCAAACTCCAACTCTCTCCTTCTCCATAGTCGCAGACTACAATCTCCCTATTGCGCTTTGGACCTCGAAACACTTCAAGTATAGCCCCAGTAATATCAAGCCTATAAATCAAGAAATCATTTCGATTCTCCTAGTCAATGTCATTGAAGATGTCCTTCACTATGGATCAAAGAAGAATAACTTCTTGATCAAGTTTCTCAAGCTAGACACCATTCCCAACTTGGAAGAAGTCTTCAACCTCTCACTTCTCGCTCTTGTGTTCCTCGTTTGCATCTACGAAGCCCCTGCAGCCCTTCGCTCCAGATGTCTCAACATTCTCAAGAATTACTTGGCAGATTGCTGGTCAAGACAGGCTTCGAAGTCGCTGATGAAGCTTTTAGGATCAAATTTGGAAGAGGAATGGATGCGGTCCATGAACCTTGCGATTACTAATTGGATTGTGGAACACCAAGCAGAACAGAGAACCCTCAAAACACCATCACCACTTTTCTCTTACGCAATTTCGACATTTGGGTTGTGGAAAGTGCAGTTGTATTGTCCTGTCATAGCCATGGACATTGAAAAATCTAGCAGCCCTTCTTCTGGTGATGAGAGGCTGCAATTCTCTCTGAATTACCACCAGCTTGAGGGTGTTCTTCAGTTCAATTACAAAGTCATAGTGAAAGAGAGGTGGATTGATGTGATGCTAAACGTTGATAACATAAGGTTATTTCTTGTGCATGTACATATTTAGGTCCAAAATAACTCTGGAATATATTTGGGAGCTCATGAGCTATTTTGTCACCTATTTACTTTGCAGGTGTGATATTGTTAGGCTTGTGAATGAGACTTTAATGAGGGAACGAGGCGCCGGGACAGGTGAAAAGCACTTCCCATCAAGGATCTCATTACAAGTTACTCCAACTCGACAAGCCAATGTGGCGAGTGTTTCAGTGAGCAAGTCTTCCGAGAACCCTGCAAGAGAGATTGGCAAAGAAAAGGGCATAGAGGGTTCGTTCGAACCCCCAAACCCTTACTTGGCAATCAGGGTAGCTGCTAATGAGACCATAACAATGAGCTTGAAGCCGTGGAAGTTTGAGGAATCCGTGTACGGTTACAGTGCAAATCTGAATTGGTTTCTCCATGATAGTGTGGATGGAAGGGAGGTCTTCTCTTCCAAGCCATCAAAGTGTAAACTGATCAACCCCAAGTCTTGGTTCAGAGACAGGTACTCTAGTGCTTACAGGCCCTTCACTAGGCAAGGAGGAGTCATATTTGCTGGTGATGAGTATGGAGAGGGTGTGATGTGGAAAGTGGACAAGGCTGCCATGGGAAAGACTATGGAATGGGAAATTAGAGGGTGGATTTGGTTAACTTATTGGCCTAACAAACATAGAACATTCTATACTGAAACTAGGAGGCTGGAGTTTAGGGAAATCCTCAAAATTACAATAGCTTAAATAATCTTTGAGTGGTTTCTCATAATCCCTATTCCCATATGATGGAGGACTTGTAACTCTAGTGTTAATAAAGCTAACACAGACACAAGTGACACAACCTATTGAGGCAAGCCAGCTCAAATTGCCTGCTGATCCTATTGTCTTCTATTCTTTTGTTGTACCAAAAAAAAATTGTATGAAATTGATTGATCTTATTTGTTGATTTTCCTTTTGAACATATTATCATATATGCTACGATCGTTAGATTGGAATCGAATTACATGAGAGATATTACAAATCTCGTAGTTTTATGTCAAATTCGAGTACCAAATAATGTGACAGTTAGCTTGATAAATGATATTTACTACGGTAAAAATGATCGTATTAGAATAGGTGACAGAATTTATGAACATGACACGAAACACGACGCGAAACGCAAACATGATGCATGCCACATGCCCAATCTACCCTTGTGACACCTCATAGTTTTGGGAAAACAAAACGACACCATATTTTGCAATCATACGACAAGTCGCAGTCCCTCCTCGAGAAGTGAGCCCGATTACAGAGGAGGTGCCACGTAGGAGCGGGCACATAACTCACTCCGGCGCAAGTTAGCGACAAGCAAGCGTGGGTTAGTAGTGAAAACGGAGAAACTGATGTGAGAGGGCGGAGATTTCCAAGAGCCTCCTCTCCAACTGTGCTCAACCAAACCCAACCTCCTTCCTCTCCTTTCCTTCTTTTATTTCAAATCCCTCTCATCGATTTAGCCTCCCAAATCCTCTCTATAAATCCACGTCTCCATCCGTCTCCTCCATTTCTGGTCCACCTCTCTCTCTCTCTCCTCTGCATTTCCAAATGGAGTCCTCTGCTGTTCTCCGATCCCTCAACTGTAACTCTCTCTCTCTCTTTCTCTCTCTCTCTAATCTCTCACTTTAATGCTGATATTCGAAGCTTGAGTTAGTATGATTCAGCTGGTTGTTTCATTTGAGCTGTGTATTTGATTTTGTGTTTGATTTGGTGAATGAACTGTGAGAAAATAGAATCAAAATGCTGTGGATTTTTTGAGAGTAGTAGAGATTTTGAATTTGTTTAAGTTATTTCCGGTGAATCAATGGAAGCTGATTCTTTACACACTGTGAGTGGAGTAATGTACTAATTGTAAGTAAATATTGATTCGGTAGTAACGAAATCGGCTCCGGTGGTTTGAGATCTGATCTTAACTGGCATGGATTTCTATGATAGAGGCTGAAGCAGCTGTTGAGGTGTACATAGTTTTTTTTTTTGTTTGCTTCCATTGTTGGTTTTAGAAATGGAGAAGTAGTATGGAAAAGATTGACTGCTTAATTCTATGTATGAGTAAGTAAACTTACTGTCATGAGATGCTCCATCCATAGCGCAGTATAGTGATTCTGGAAGGAAATTTTCTGTATATGTGCAGATATTGAGTACATAAGTTCACATGTATGCTTTTTCTTTTTGAATTCTGATATGTGACAAAAGTTGTAGTACCGTTAATATCTATCTTACTGTCATGAGACAGTCATTACATGTTTTGTTATTATCGGTTCTGTCATTCAGTATACCGCTTTGTTAGCGTAAGAGCAGTCAGGTAACACAAGCATGATTATGTGCGGATTAAATTTATATATCTATGACGTTTTTAACATTTTTATGCGAGTGAAAATTGTCAACTAGTTTTGTAAGTTTGATCTGAAATCTGATGAACAACATTATATTGCAGGTTCTGTAGGCACAGTTTCGCAGATCCGCTCATTCATTGACAAGCCTGGTGTGCTTCCGGTGTATAATGCTAGAAGGCCTACCTATAGTAGATCGTATTTCCAAGGAATGATGGTTAGTGAGAAGTTCATCTATTCCCCACAAAAGCGGAAGGGAGTCCTAATATCATGTGTGAAGACAACAGAAGCTGCCAAAACTGAGAATTCCAGTGGTAAGTTTGTCTGTCTCCAGGCTGTGAAGTTTTCTGTCTATTTATCATTTAGTAAACAAGTCCATTTACCCAATCAAATAACTGTGGATATTGACATTTGTTCTTTACTTTTTATCTTGCGCATTTGTTTTTGTTTTTTGTTTTGGTTGGGATGGGTGTGAGAAAAAGAGAAAAAGAGAACTTGGTGGGTTGGGTATTTAGATATCCGACTTTTTCACCACGTTAAGAACTATGATCAGTCCTTTAAGAAATAATGCTGAAATATGAAGCTTCCCAACCTCATTGCGATAGTCACAGTTCTACTGCATTCCATTTCCATTCTGCTTCTGCCTGGATATTTGGTAAAGTCTAAATTTACTGACACTGTAGCTTCCAGAATCATTTTGTCAATGAGAGACTCTAAGTACATGTAGGGTTTTTTTTTTTGTTTGCTTCTGGTATTCAGTTTTGTTTTCCATTATGCTTCTCTTTACTTGCTCATTATAGTCCTGCGTTTCACCATGCTAGTGTGTCAATGTCCCATTATTCAATTAAACCTGTTACATTGATATCCTATTGAATTTATGCTTCTGCAGTTTTGTTGGATACTAAGTCAGAAAGCACATCAGAGGGCTCTCCTCAAAGCACTGTGTTTCCTAGTGGATATGAGGTGAGTATATCTCTTTTAAAGAAGAATAAAAAGTAACAGATATAGGAAGCCTGGTTTTGCAGCATAATCCTTTATTTGTGGATTTCTCAATGATTCACATACTGGAATTAACTCTAAGCTCTGTAACATATGTAGGTTAACTTTAAATATATTATGATTTGTTATATTTGTATATTCTGGGATTTATTTAACATCTTTAAACCTTCCCTTTCATATATTTGCTTCATGCATTATGATGCAGAACTGTTGTTTTTATATTTGCTATAACTAGTCATGGCTCAATGCATGAACCTTGAGTGCAAAGGAGCTTCTAAGTGTATACATATACACATTTTTGCCCAAGAATGTACTTCGGTTGTTTATTTTAAGCTGTAAAAGCACATGCTTACGGAATGTCCTCCTGCCATATGATGATGGTTTCTTATTTATTGCTTCTATTGAATTAAGTTTTTTTTTTTCCTGACAAATATTGGCCAACTTAAACATTTAGTTTCGGTTATATTGATGCTTCTCTATTCTATTGTTTGACTCAAAATTTCTTTATCATCAGGCACTGATGCTAGAAGTCTGTGACGAGACAGAGATTGCTGAACTGAAACTTAAGGTGAATCTCTAAACCTATCAAGCAACTTGGTAAACTTGCTTTATACATAAACCTCGTTTAACGTTCAAAGAAAACTGCTAATCTTAACAGAAATATTCCAGCATGGACTTAATAGCAGGTTTAAGTAAAAAGTTCAGTAGACCTCTCAGGGCTTATAATGTCTTATTGTGTAGGGCTTCTCTGGAGTTGGTTGCCATCTGCAAATTTTTTGTTGCATTTACATTCTATTATTTAACTGGCATGCTTATCTCTGTATTAGATTGGAGACTTTCAAATGCATATAAAGCGTAACATTGGAGCCACCAGTGCTCCCGTGTCTAACATCTCACCAACGGTAGCGCCACCTATTCCATCTCCACCGATGGCTGCATCAGCTCCTGCTCCCCCTCCAGCGGCACCAAAATCTTCTCCTGCCAAAGCCACTCCATTTAATAACGGTTCTGTAGCTAAGTCATCAAAATTAGCAGCATTGGAGGCTTCTGGATCTAATGGATATGTTCTGGTTACTTCTCCAACGGTATGTGTGGAGCGTATCTAGGGAGGACCGAATTTTCTTTTACTTTATTCAGGACAATGTAATGCACAGCATCTAGGGTTCACCTTTTTTGTAATTTTATTTTCCTTTTCCAGGTTGGTTCATTCCGAAGGGGCAGAACGGTGAAAGGAAAGAAGCAACCTCCTATCTTTAACGAGGTATCTATTGCGAACATATTATAAGTTTACTATATGCTAAGATTTGTAGTTATAATTTCATGATGAAAAGCACCTATTCATGCATGTGTTGGTCATGTATCTGTGTTTTTCTAGTGCTTGAATCTCTAGTTGATGCAAAATTTCATGTTCTCATCTTTCATAAGCTGGAAACAAATTGTCTGATGTGACAAAAAGTGGGTGTTTTGTGAACAGTGACACTGTCAGAATAACCTATCGATTTCAAAGAACTAATTCAAGAACTTAAATGGTCCTGTAAATAATATGCATTTAGAGGTTTGCACTTTTGGTAGGTATTGTTGCTAACACTGGCTTTGTGGCAACTTTACATAACACTACAACTCGAGTCTATTAACAGCATATTGATATCATCATTTTCTTATCCAACTACTGATTGTGGTTTTATAATGCCATCTTGGCAACATAACCTTAATTGGCTTCTCTTCATACCAATATACAGGGTGATCTTATCAAAGAAGGACAAGTAATTGGATATGTGGATCAGTTTGGCACTGAACTTCCTGTTAAGGTTTGTCTCCCATTTTAGTTTCTTAATGCCATCTTTCCTGATTGACACGTCACTAATGATGGATTCTCATATCTTGAGCAGACCGATGTGGGTGGAGAAGTTTTGAAGCTCCTATTCAATGACGGAGGTATAACACCTGTTATCATTTTGAATATATAATTTCTTTCATATGATAAGCTCTTTTAACACCAGAAACATATAATAATATGAAATTCAGAGCACCAAAAATTGTTAACAGAAAGTGACACTGAATGGCTAAAACACATAACAATGTCAATACTTATGATGTTTTTGGAAGATGGTTTTGGCTCAACCTAAAGACAAGTAGACTGAATGTAAATTTAGGTTTCCCTACCTGCAATTCTGTTCAATAACTTGAATGGCTATTGATTCCACTTGTGGGTTTGCTTTAACTTGTTAATGATTCACAGATGCTGTTGGTTACGGAGACGCACTTATTGCCGTCTTGCCGTCATTCCGCGGTATTGGTGTCCTGTGAGCTATATCAACCTTCCCAGTAATTGTTGTTGAGGACCAGCGAGGCTTGCAGTTTTCAAGAATCATTCTTTCCATCTTTGTCTATTTACCTTATGGCAGTTAGGGGGGACAGGCTATTTTGCGATACGCACCTGATCATTCTGGTCAGGAAAATTGACTGTAGGTCAATCAAGGAATAATTTGAGCTTTTATGAAGGCCGTGTTGGACATTGTACTTGTTATTAGTGATACATTGTAGATGTGTTGCATATGCATGGAAGCAGTTGTACTATCTGTAACAACTTTTTGGTCATCCCTATTACATGTTCTAAGAAAAAAGAATTCTTCCTAGATCGACAATTCCTCGCACCATTTTTTTCATCCGTATCTACTCATGTTGTTGGCTATCGAAACGTTTTATAGTGTTCCGTAAAGAGAAATTTTGATCGAGTAAGTCTAGTTAGCATGTCAGGATTCGAATTCGAATCTGGGCATGAGGGTTTCACATTTGTGTTCATACTAACTTGGCCATCCTGCAAAGCCAAGTAAGTTCATGGTGTTCATTAGGGCTCTTCCTAAACGAACACGAACACAAACACAATCAAGATGGTGAGGTTTTTCTTTTCTTTTCTTAAACCCTAATGGATCTCCTACCACTCATATTGTTCGTGTCTCCGTGGCAGATAAGGATGAATGAGAAAGCTGGACAAAATTCTGGATAAAATTGATACAAGTAGCTATTTTACCTCCAGAAATGTACGTTTCAAAATTCAGATGAAAGAAAAAAAAATCCAAATTTATGTGATTAAGAATAAATAAACAAATAATTCAATAAATATTTAAAAATGAAAATAATCAAAATATTGAAAGCGCCTAAGTAGTAACGACCAACCCAAAAAAAGAAGCGCGGGTGAAAATGAAGCCCCACTCCAACACTGGCTTCGCCGCTAGTCCACTCCACGTCACCTCTCCTCCCCGATCCTCACCGCGAATCTCTCTCCGGCGACAGCTCATCCACGTTTTCCGGCGAGTATCCTACACCAAACGCCGCCAAACCAGCATCTCCGTCATTCTCCGCCGCAGTCCTTCCTCGAATTCCGATGAAAACTACTCAGACGAAGCTGGCCGGAGGAGTTCGCTCACGAGGAGACAAGCGCTGCTCTTGCCGTCGCTGGCGCTCGGCGCCTGGTTTCTCAAATCGGCCGTGGCGAGTGCGGACGACTCTCCTCCGCCGTCCGCGCCGTCAATGACGGTGCCGGTGCCGGTGCCGAGAGCCGAGGAGTTGAAGAAAGAGGAGGAGGTGATAACGTCGAGGATTTACGACGCGACGGCGATCGGAGAGCCGATGGCGGTGGGGAAGGACAAGAGCAAGGTCTGGGAGAAGGTGATGAACGCTCGGATTGTGTATCTAGGGGAAGCCGAACAGGTTCCGATTCGCGACGATAAGGAATTGGAGCTTGAGATTGTGAGGAATTTGAACAAGAGGTGCTTGGAGAGTGAGAGAGCCTTGTCTTTGGCTCTTGAAGCTTTTCCTTGTGATCTTCAGGAGCAGCTCAATCAGTACATGAACAAAAGGTTTAAATTGAAATGCTGCTTATTTTTCTCTTCAATTTGAGATTATGGATTTGTTGTTGTTTGTATTGATGGTTTTGTGTATATGTATGATTGGCAGCATAGATGGTGAAGCTTTGAAGTCGTACACTTCACATTGGCCGCCGCAACGCTGGCAGGAGTATGAGCCTCTTCTGAGTTACTGCCGAGATAATGGAGTTCGGATTGTGGCTTGTGGTACTCCACTCGCGGTACACTCTTCTATTCTTTACACATTTGTATTAATCGAATTAGCTGGCATTAATGAATGATGGTGCATTTTGTTTTGAAATTGAATACACCAATGTGATTGCTTAAGTTGTAATGTGTGTTTTGCAAGTTTAGTAAGGATTGCATAGTGAACTAGTGGTTAATCTTGTATTCATAGGTCTTACGGACTGTACAAGCGGAGGGAATACATGGGCTTTCAAAGGCTGATCGTAAAATGTATGCTCCCCCAGCAGGTTCGGGGTTCATCTCAGGCTTCACTTCGATCGCTCGCAGATCGCCAGTTGATAGCAATTCTCCGAATCAGATTGTTCCATTTGGGCCAAGCTCGTATCTATCTGCACAAACAAGAGTGGTTGAGGATTATACCATGTCCAAGATTATCTTAAAGGCCATGAAAGGTGGAGGAGCAAGTGGTTTGCTAGTGGTGGTGACAGGTGCAAGCCATGTCAAGTATGGGCTTAGAGGGACTGGATTGCCAGCCAGAATTTCAAAAAAGATGCAAAAGAAAAACCAAGTAGTTATATTACTTGATCCTGAAAGACAGGACATACGGCGAGAGGGAGAAGTTCCTGTTGCTGATTTCTTGTGGTATTCTGCTGCCAGAGCCTGCAATAGGAATTGTTTTGATCGTGCTGAAATTGCTCGAGTTATGAATGCGGCAGGCAGGAAAAGAGATGCTCTTCCACAGGTTAGCTCATTATTAAACTCTTAGGGAATTTTAAGATTATAAACTTTTATTTTCAAACTACACTACACTTTTTAATGTTGAATTTAATGTAGGAGTTCTATACTTCATTTGAGTGCTTACCACTCATGTGTTTAGTAGGAGGTATGCAGTTTTAACACAACTAGTAGTTAGCTGTTGGGATCATTAACTTGTTAGTGGAATCAGTTTGAACAACAACAATTGCTAATTTTGCCGACAGCCTGCCTTTACCAAAAAGCCATATTGGATTTGCAGATGACATATGGGGGCAAGGGAAGATGTCATGGGGTGGGTTAACGAGCTGCATATGCTTTTAGAAAATAACTATATCAATTTCTTAATGATGTTACTTTCATTCTCTCAAGAGAACCATATTTTGAAATGCTTTTCAGGACCTTCAGAAAGGACTGGATCTTGGTTTGGTATCTCCAGAGGTATTACAGAACTTCTTTGATCTGGAGCAATATCCTCTTGTTTCAGAACTTACTCAACGTTTCCAGGTGAGGTTTAAGTCTTTTATACTTTTGATAGGTATTTAAGCATATGAAACTTATTTTATATTTCTATTACAACCAATTAATGTTAGTGAAGCTACATGCGAAGGGGCACATCAGTTGATCATGGCTCATTTGGATGCAGGGTTTCAGGGAAAGATTGTTGGCAGATCCCAAATTCTTGCATAGATTAGCTATAGAAGAATCTATATCAATAACAACTACTTTAATAGCACAATATGAGAGGCGCAAAGAAAATTTCTTTGAGGAGCTGGACTACGTGATCACGGATACTTTAAGGGGGATAGTTGTTGATTTTTTTACAGTGTGGCTTCCTGCTCCAACATTGTCATTCCTTTCATATGCTGATGAAATGGATGTCCCTGATAGCATGGACGCTATTAAAGGTCTTCTTGGGTCCATTCCAGATAATGCTTTTCAGAAGAGTCTTGTGGGGCAGGATTGGAGTATCAATCATAGACTTGCATCTGTGCTTTTGGGTGGTCTGAAACTAGCTAGTGTTGGATTTATTTCCAGTATCGGGGCTGTTGCTTCCTCAAATATTCTATTTGCAGTTCGCAAATTCATTAATCCAGCTCTGGTTACTGATCAGCAAAAGAAAAGAAGCCCAATACTTAAAACAGCAATAATCTATGGAGGCTTTCTCGGAACATCAGCAAATCTCCGTTATCAGGTAGAAATAAGGGGCCCTCTTATTTCTCATCCCTTGCAATATAACAAAATAAAAACATGTTTATAGTTTCATACATCTTGATCATGTCTTCGTGTTCTTTTGTCATTGACACGAGAATTAAATGCAATGCAGATTATTGCAGGACTAGTGGAGCATAGACTTTCTGACGAATTTTCTTCTCAAACATTACTCGTAAATATGATCTCTTTTCTTTCTCGGACAATAAACTCTTACTGGGGAACTCAGGTATCATCTTGATAACCTTTCATCTTATGCTGAAGTTGATTTCTCCTTTACTTCTTCATGGCCAATTACGCCATGGCAACAAAATTTTGTTTCGTACTGAGAGTCAGGTTCCTATGTGTACACTGGTTCATTTCCTCAGTGTATTCATTAGTAGTTACATATGGTATTTGCTCATAGTAGCTACTAATGGTATGCTGTTGGTTTATATGAGCCTTTCACTACATCTGAGAATCTTTTACCATTTGTGATATTGGCTGAGTTACAAAACCACATCTTTTATGTGAACTTTTGTTCCATCTCAATAACGAAGATGCAAGTATAGTCTGCTGCATGGTATTGGGTTTTAACATGACCTCTTAACTACTGCAGCAATGGATTGATCTTGCACGCTTTAGTGGACTGCAAGCTTCGAAGAGTGAACCGTCGATTTACCAAACATCGGGTTCTACTAACCAGGTTGCATTGGAATGTAACAACACAGAGGAAACAAGTGTAGATGAAATCCAAAACAAATGAGGTGATATCCCACTTTATACTTCCATACTAATTTGCAGACTATACTTTAAAAGATGCTGGCACAGATGACAGATCTCAAAAGAAATGGATTTTGGTCCTTAGCTTTACATGTATCACTTCTATTACCCGAATGTAAATTGTTTGATGTAAGTGAAACAGTTCTTGCAATTTTGGTGATCATAAAAGGTGTATTCTTGATTTGATTTCTTAGAATCTCAGCATATTTCTCAATCTTGTTCGATCTTTTGGGCGGTAAGACTTGCATGGAAATGAATGAAGAAATCTTTATGAAATTAATATCCCTAAGCTTGTACACAAGAAAAAATAAAAAGAATTGTTCAGTTTCTTTTCGTAGGAAATTTACAGAGGCCACCCTTAGATAACAGAGAGCGTATTCAGCGCACCCTGGTGCGCCGCGCACCCGTCCATCTCCGCCGTCCATTTGACGCGGATTTTGACTTTTAAAAATGGACGGCGGAGATAGACGGGTGCGCGGCGCATCCGGGTGCGCTGTATAATTTTCGTAGATAACAAGAGAAACCAATCAACGAAAGAACAAAACAACAGATAAATGAAAGAGGATGAAAACGAGAGAGTAAAATTCTAACCCCTATTTCCTTCATTCACTGTAATCGTCCATGATGATCTTACTTGTTCATCTGGGACATCATGAATTAGTGGTTCTTTATCAACTGGTTTTGCAGTCCGACTAATTGGTTTTCCTGCTATTCTTTGTTGTTGCACCACTAGTACTGAAAGTGAGCAACGAAAATCCGGTGAAGCAAGCATATCGCCGATGATACCAAGCTCTGGGCACTCACTCCACTCACCAAGCCCCGAAAGAAGGGGAGTGTCCTGATGATGCATGCCCACCAACATCAAATCAAAGCAATCTACCATTGATCTAATAACAGAAGACAGCTTCGCTCCATCTTTTACCACTTCTTCCGCCACAACAAACCGCTCATTTCCGACATGAGCTCGTCGGTATTCTTCAAGTAAGTCGGTATCCCGCTTTCTCTCTTTACAGTTTTCTTCTCCAAAGAGAAGAAACCGTGCAACTGTTAAGTCCACATTTGGATGACTCGCCATGCGAGAGCCATAGGCCAGTGCCTCTGCATCGTCTACACCACCTAAGAAGATCACAGCAACATGGTATATATACTGGCTGGTGAGAACTGACATTGAACCACCAAGGATCCCACGATCAATGAGGATTCCAACAGAGCAAGGAGCCTTTTCAAGTACGCTGAGGTTCAGGGACTGGTGCGCTCTGTTTACTGATCCAATGGTGCCATCTATAGCATAAGTCTTGTGAAACGGCAGGATCACAATGTGTGCCCTCTTCTCAAATGCTACCCTCATAATGTCATCATGCATTGTCTGATAATGTGAGATGGAAGTGAATGGTTGGAGGGTGGCGCGCCCTTCATTGCACTCAGTATACTGCCCCAAGGCTTTGATAATTTGGTTGGACTTTGATGTGCTGCTGCCGATGCTGCTTTCTATTGTGTCCCCGGGGTGGTGTGCTACGAGAACAGGGGTGCTTCGTCCCACAAGCTCGACGAGGATGAGGGCTATAACTGCAACAGGGTTCTCTTCTGTAGAATTTGATACTTCTAAAATGTTTATCACTGTGGGAACGTTCTCCTGGGTATGGATGCAGGCCATGATTCGGAACTCTGTCTCGCGCTTCAAATGCTGGATTGTACTTCTTTTGGTAGCTGAGAATTGCTGTGAGGGATCATAGAGAAGTTTTATCAAGGGTGTTAGACAAGCTGTTACCGCTACTACCATGACCACAGCTAGCGCAAATTCTTGATCGCTCAGCAACTGCAAATTATACAGATTCACCATATCAGTGAAGATTAGAATTCAGGAAAATTAGATACAAAGACCAGCCAAGCTATATAGTCAGTGGCATATCCCGGAGCAGCTTCAGTGTGCTGCCTGAGCATTGCAGGAAGCATTTGAGAAAACAAGTAACAGAATCAATTTAGATAGAGAATTGCACCTTGGTTTGCTTCCAAATATTGTACATCACAAGCTCAGTGATCCCTTTTGCATTGAGAATAAGCCCGAGCACGAAAGCTTCACGCAAAGTCTGTTCATAATAGCAGGCTGCCAACATTACTGTTCCAACCTTAACACAACTAGCAAAGAAAAAAATTGCCCCCAGAACCATATAAGACCGAAAATCGATTGTAAAGATGTTTGTTTTCAGCCCAGTGACGGCAAGGTATGTTGGATAGAACAGTCCTGTAGCAAGAGTATCCACCCTGGCCACCACAGCCGAGCCTAGAGGCGGTCCGGAAGGTACTACAAAGCCAAACACCAGCGGCCCCAATAAGTAATGCTGGCTTGAGATCTCACTAAGAAATCCAAACACAAGCACAAGAACGAAGATGATGAAAATATGCGACTCCCTGACAACATTTTTTCCTCTGCCCGGTTTCGCATCCACATCATGAATGGCCTGCAGATATAGATAATGCCAAGCACAAGAGCAGCTGCTTGTATCACTGCCAACCATGGTATTATTGTACCTTTGTTCTTCCTATCACTCATTGCAATAGCAAACGCACTCATTATTATGCCAATAACATCACAAAACAGTGCCGTTGAGACCGCCGTGCGGCCGATGTCAGTGTTCAGCAGCTTGAGCTCGGTAAGTAGAGAACCAACCACAGCTGAACTTGATATAGCCTGCGTAGCAGATATGAATGGTAGTGCTTTCTGAAGCGTCGTGTCCATTTTAGGGACCAAACGTATCAAGAGGAAGGTTAGTCCCTGAGGGAGTAACAATGTACAAAAGAACAATGATGATCCGATGACCATGCATTTCCGTTGGGGACGTATCATTGATCCGGCATCCATCTTCACTCCTATCGAAAACAGGAAGTACGTGAGTCCCCATGTTGCAAGTGTTTCGAGCACAATGATGCCTTCTAGAGGGAAAAGGGTTTCGGCGAGTTGCTTGAAATGTCCCAGGGCAGATGGACCGAATAGTATACCACTCTGCAGGCACACATTATGTTTGTTCAAGTTAATCCCAGGTAAGTAATTGCATAGGAACATCATAGTTTCGTTTTCCTTTTAGTTCATGCTATTTTTAGAGATTGGAAACAAAGCTTACAAAAATGTTAGAAACAACGCTGGATTGTCCTATTTGTCGAAGCCAAAGATTGACGAAGGTAGAAACAAATGTGATGATTGATAACTGCACCAGAAGAAGAGAAGTGGAGGAGTCCAGGGGGTTTTTGCCGCTCCAAAAACCCCTGACGTTGACGGTGTTGTGAGGATCCTGACACACCAATGTTACATTATCTATCGCATGCCGGATTTCCGCGACATGGGAATGTGAAGACATTTCTCGTCTGTGCTGCAAATCGATGGAGAAGATAGGAGAAACAAGAACACAAACACAGACACAGAAAATTAGATGAAATGTAGCACCCTGCCTGCTACCACACACACTTACAGAGACAAAATGAGAGGTTAAGCTGGTATTTTGGGAAGTTTTTATACTATCGACGGTTGTTCATAGATTTATTATTACATATTTACATGGACTTCATCTTACTAGGCTAAAAATAAATTGTAACAGTGAGAGAAGTGCGGTGACCACAGTCAAACTCAGGTGACTGGTTGCAATGTCTTTGTTGCGTGCTCTTAGACTTTAGAGACAACCCTAAAAATAAGACCGAAAACTATCGACTAGAACTCAAAGCTAGGATAGCTCTAGAAAATGGTAGCTTTTGTTTTTAAACAGGGCTAGTGCTGCTGTCTTTAATCATTTATTAATAAAATTGTCAAATATAAAGAGAAATATGAAACTTAAATTCATAATTACAATAAACAACTAAAAAAAGTCATGAAATAATATCAGAGATCTCAGCAAAAATACATGTATTCTAACAATCACCGATTAACAAATAATTTAACTATTTCATCTCTTTTAATGTAACAGGTGACATAATAAAAAAATATGTAACTCGATTACAATGTAACATTATTACAAACCGCACAACTTTCTTATTATGATGTCATCATACAATAAATTTGACGAAATTTAGTTTCATTTTCTCAGTCAAAGATTGCATTCATTTTATCGAGTAAAAACAATACCGCGTACCTAAAACAGATAAAATTCATACTTTTCAGAAAGAAGAAGAAAAAAAAAAACAGATAAAATTTATAAGACCCACGAGATGCATAAATTACCGCTGTTGCAGTACATTGTGATTCGGTGTGTTTTTTTCGTAACCGTTCTTAATTCCACGTAATGCTTTCATAATTTTATCCTCTTATCCCAGTCGTAAGGATAAGACCAAAAGCGCCCACATTCATCTCGTGCCTTGAATACAGTGGGCTGTGTCACACTAAATTTCCAAAAACAAGCATCGGGCCGGTGGGCCCACCAATCCCACTCGCCCCTATCTGCCACCTGCCTCCTTTCTTTCTCGAACCCCGAGCAAATTGACTACTTTATACTTTTCGTTTCCCTATTTATTCTCCCACAACCAAATAAGATATTTCACATTATCCTCTCTCTACTGATTCAGCTCACCTGCCTCTCCTTCATCTTCTTCAGGTTCTTGATCTCAAACACTCAATTTTCATCTTCGTTTTTGATTCTTGTGGATTTTAGTGACACCCAGATCTTTTTTATTGCCACCCAGATCTCTGATCCGCAGTTTTTTCCGATCATGGACATCATTTCCCGGCAACAACCGCCGCAGCAGTCGAGCCTGAACCCCAACGCTCCGATGTTCGTTCCCTCGGCGTATCGGGCGGTGGAGGATTTCTCCACCGAATGGTGGGCCCTTGTCCAGTCGTCCCCTTGGTTCCGTGACTACTGGCTCCAGGAGAATTTCCATGACCCACAAAACGACCCCTTCTTTTCTGATGTTAACGACGCCGCCTTCCTCGACGACTCCGACTACATCGACGACCTCTTCGACGAGCAGCACTACCCCACCGCCGACAACAAAAGTCAGTATTATTTGTTTTCTCTTTACTGAGTCGACTCCGCGAGTCACGATCTAACTTAACTCGTTTTCTTTTTGTATAGCAGAGGTCGAGGCGGAGGAAGAGGAGAAAGACTATCACAAGGAGCTGGTTTCGCTGGGGCTGTTGAAGTGGCCGAAGGGCCGACCTGTGGCGAACGCGCCGAGGTTTATTGAGAAAGCTCCGAAGTTTGTTAATGTCAAAGTGAGTCCCAGAGCGATTCAGCAGCCTAGGTAGAGCGATTGAGTTCAGTGAGCTTCTGACTCAACCGGTTTCGTAAATACTGTGCAATGATTTTAGCTTTCGGGTTTTCTTTCTTTGTAGTTTCTTGTAATTTGCAGCTTTGTAATTCTCTGTTTGAGCAATAAAGATATCTAATTTTCGACTACATATGAATCGATGAGCGAAAGCTAGCAGCAGCTTTTTATTGCAATTCATGCTAGGAATTGAGTTAATACAAAATTGGAACTAAATGGCTTAAGAAGTGCTAGGATCAGCACCAGACTTAGATTAGATATGAAACTAAATGGCTTGAGAAGTTGCTTCATCTTGTTGGTCCCAAGGGATTGCTGTCTTCTTGATCTTCTGAAGAGCCCTGATGACTTGTTCTGTGGTGACATTTCCGGTCACGATCACCTTGTTCAGCTGTGTATCCACATCATAGGTTTCGATATCTGCTGGGCAAATCAAAACAAAGGTTTTGAGCAATTTTCGAAATGAGGGATTATTAATATGAGGGGCGGCATGGAATTGAGATGTTTGAGTAGATTGATGATTACCTTCGATTTTCTTGATGGCCTTGAGGATTTTCTTGATGCATTCCTCACAGTGCAAGCCCACCTTCAATTCCACAACCTAATGCACCAAGAATCGAAAACATGTATGCCATTAGCGCAATCAAAATGAGAAATCGATAATACACATGCCAAGATTGTAGTGATGAAGCTTACATTTCCCATTCAGGTTTGATAGAGGAACAATGAATGAAGCCTCTCAACTGTAAGGAGAGTAAGATTTGAGGGGAAGGGTTTTGGTCTAATAGTGATGTCCCAATTGACACATATTAATAAACATTGGTGAGTGATTGAGGGTATTGGATTCTTTACGTGATTGATGGGAGCTGGCTTCAACTTTTTCTGTGCAAAGGTCCTTTTTTGTTGATTAATGACCTCAGAGCAACTAGCCTCCGCAGAAACCATGAAGCTGCAGGGTTTGGCTGAGACAAAGATTGAGAATTTATTTGTTTTTTACCAGCTTATTCATCAAAGGAGCCAAGGAGGGCCCTGATTTTGAATGGTGATTGAGAACTTCATATTCTTTTCAAACAGAAATCTGGAATGAACGGTGAATTTCAATGCCAGAGTAACACAGAGAACAATGACACAGAAAATGTCCACTTCTTTTCTGGGTATTATTACTAATTCATACTTGGATCATAATTATTGATTCCTTTGTTGCTGTCTTCCACTGTTATAAAGCTAAGCCAAATGTCAATGGGGAAACAAAGGAGATTCATGGGTGTAATGATGAAAACTATATCAGGAACAGAAGCTTAGATCCGAACTAGAAGTCTAGAACCCCTGACTATATACACTAATACACATCATCAAATTCTTCTAAGAAAGCTACTGAAAGTCAAACTCAAGTAGCTATGAAAAGAATTTTCAGGTTCGAAAATGCCGTAAATTCAAAGAGACAAGTAACCTTCTCAGTCCTACAGTGAGAAGCTGGTATTTCTAAGGGTACAACCTCCTCTTTTGCACCCTTCTTCTCCATTGTGATTGCCTCTGGACTTTAACCTGCCACAATCCACACAAACTTACGAAGGAGACAGAAAAAAGGCCTTTGAACTTGACCAAAAGAAGATCACAAATTCACAATGTTGGTTCACATGCCTGCGTCGTTGCCAGTTTGCGGTGAAACTAAAGTCTCTAGATACGTAATTGCTTCCCTTTGGTCTGATATATGGTCTGATATATAAGTAGTTGATTCAAACCAATACTCCACATGAGTCTCGAAGGAACTCATAAATGTTTTTTTCTTTGGATCATATAGAGCCAAGCTATTTTTACAACACTTGATTAAAACTTCACCATTCTCTGAAATGCATAAAGGCCTCCAGGACAAGACCTTTGTAGGCAAAACCTCTAGAGGAATTCGTATGACTTCAATCCAAGATTCTTTTACCCCATATTCTTTCATCATCCATATACTCACACCGTCATGCCTTGATATCATGTATAAGGTGAGACAATTAGCCATAGTCCCAATTCCGGCAGAGAAATTAAGCCGATTATGGATGTAATACTGATTAACAGGAAAAGGATGTGGGAATGGCATCATCACTTGAAGTGTCTCCTCCACCAAATCAAAAGACACTATTTGTAAAACAATAATTGAATCACTACCATTGCTTCGAAGATCAACATGTACCCAATGTAAAGCTTCATTTAGCAAGCACCCCTGCCCGTTCAACCTCACATGTCTATTAATGTCTCGATGGATCTTCCATGAACCAGTTTTGAGTGCAAAGACCTCAACTGTGTTGTGGTTAGAACTGCCTCCAACTACCTTGTAGTCTTTGGTGGTGGAATCGTAACCAAATCCATAAAAACTAGATTCATTGTTGTTATGAAAAAACGTAGCAGGTTTTGGCAACAGCTTGGAGTCTCCGGTACAAGGATTCCATAAGATAATGTTGTCATAGTCAAGTGCTAGACATATCAAGCCATTGAAAGAACCAAAGAATTTTGAAGAAGAGGTTGGGATCATTACCGGATAATCAAGCTCTCTGGTTCTTTCAACATGGCCTCCAATATACTTGAATAAAGGTTCATAGTCTACGGACCGGAGAGGACTGGTTCCGAGGAGGAGCTTGAAGCTCTTGGTGTTCATACTGCTCAGGTGCATACGGGCAAAACTAGGATCGGAGATCAAAGCACACCATGACTTGCAGACACACCGGAATCGTATTAGAGATTTGACCGGTAGCTTAGACAGTATGCTAACGATGGCATCGTTGTCAAGAGAACAAAGTCGTCGTAGCCTACCGGAGCTGGAGGAGACCATTGCAAAACCTTATTAGACAATTTGGTTATGAGATAAGAGTCATATATAAGACCAACAGAATAGGTCGACCATCTTTGTTTATATCAAGTGTTGCATAAACAACACCTGTGTTAGATAAACATCCTTCTTTTCTTCCTTTTTTAACACACCATGCAGTACGTGGTAGGATACGATCATACGAGTACGTATGTATGATTATCATCCATAATCCTACATACGTTGCTGCCTTCAATCTGTCTTTGAAAAATGTGGTATTTATTTCTAAATCGTTATACTTGGGGGATAACTGATAAGGGGAATGAGATGAGAAAAGAACGAGAGTGCAAACATTTCAAAGGAAAACCTAAATATGTTTGATTCCATTCACACTAAACACCCTTAAAACTAATCATCTTAAATGACGAAACCATATAATTTAGTTTGTTTAAATAAGCATAGGTTTGTTCATAATTAATTTATCAATAACTCTTTCTGAGTCTTCTTCAACTTTTCCTCTAAAAAAAAAAACCCTCAAGTGATCGATTTACAAAGTTATCTCAAAACAAATAAATTTTAAGCAATTATGACATTTAAAATTTCCACGAATCCAACATGAAAGCTTAGGATTGCTTCAAAAGTTTCTTTGCTCCGGCTATTAAAACAAACCCAACATGAAAGTGAATGACAAATCTAAACATTACTCCACCTGTATGGATCTGATCAAAACTAATTAAGCTTAACAGATCATATTAGATATTTTGCCTCAAAAACTTGAACCGATTTTATTATGATATAACCGTTGACCAAAACACCAAATGATCAACCACGTGTTCTTCACCCATTGGTTAGTTACAGTTTTTTCTTTCCCATTTAGTATTGTTTTATTTTAGCTTTCTGCTTCATCACTACCAATTGGCAATTAGATATAGAAAACTCAAAAAAGCTCTCATCTTTGCTTCTTTCTTCAGCTTCCCTCACCTTTTCCTGGTAGCTGAGCCCACCTGAGGCTCAGATTACCAACGACATTGCACAATGGGAAACGCATTGAGGCTTCTTTACGGTCATTGCTGCAAGCCCACCACCACTGAATCCGACTCTCTTGGCCCCCACGGCGTTTCCGCCGCCACTGTCGGAGTTTCAGCTCTTGCCCGCGATCTCTTCCACTTTGAGAACACCGCCCAGGTACGTTTCGGATTACACAAAGCTCATATAAGTTAGATTTCTAGACATGCATGGTGATTTGAAGTTTCTGCCTTTCTGGGTTTTGTTAATGTTTGATCCCAATTAAGTAAAGTTGACTTTTTTAATATATGTTGTAATTTGTTTAATTGTGATTAAGGTCCCAGTAGGACTGAATCAGCATGTAGTTTCATCCAAGAAAGCTCAAGCTAATTGGTGAGTGATGATCAGAGGTCTACAAATGATACCTTTTTTGGGTGAAAAAAATGGTTAAAAGATTTGATTTTTATGTGTGGATTTCGGAATGTGTGAAGGTATAGAAAACTAGTTGAGAGCTGGAGGGAAGCGAGACCACCACCCAAGACAGCTGAAGAAGCAGCTAGGCTTGTTATTAAAACCCTCAAGAATCACCAAAAGGCTGATGTTGAGGTACATTTTTGAAGCATTGCTGCTATAATTTGTGATGCTAATTGGTATGATGGAATGTAGTGGCATGTTAATACTATTTTTAATGATTTATGTGAAGGGATTATTGGCTTTCTATGGTCTGCCACTTCCTCAAACTCTGGTCCAACTTTCGACTGGGGTCCCAACTTCATTGCCTCAAGGAGTACAGTATGAATTCCAGACATTACCGGTAATAGCAACAATATTGGTTATTTATTTTCTTGGTACTCAAGGAGTACAGTATGAATTGCAGACATTACCGGTAATAGAATTGGTTCTTTATTTTATTAGGACTCATTTTCGGCTAGACGAAGTGTTTTTGAACTAGTTCTGATGGGTGAATCACTTTAATGAAACCATAGGTTGATGCAAAAGCAGTTGCAGATGGCGATACAGTGACAGTCTATGTGAGTACAGCAGATCCTAGGGAGTCATCTAATGTTCCGACTGAGGTACAAGCAGCAATCATCCAAAGAGAAAAGGCACGCGAGAAGAGGAATTATGCCAAGGCAGATGAACTTCACAAAAAGATCATTGATGCTGGATACCGGTTGGATATTCATAAAGTTCTATATATTGATCATATGGAATTACTAACATGTAGGTTTTAAAATAGAGAGGGTTACAAAATTTCTTTTCACTCTCCACTCAGGGTACTACAGTTTCAAAACGAGGATGTCCTTGCGCGGAAGTATAGGATTCGACTGAGGTAAGATTACCAGCTTATGCGATTTCAAGCTGGAGCTTTTTCTTCTGGTGACAGTTAATTGATTCTAAGAGTAAACAGGGGAATAGATGCACCAGAGAGTAAAATGCCTTATGGAAAAGAATCCAAAGATGAGCTTGTTAAGCTTCTTCAGGGCAAGTGTTTGAGGGTCCTTGTCTACGGGACAGATCGTTATGGCCGTTGTGTAGGTGACATATACAGCAATGGCATATTTGCACAGGTACTATATGCTACCTAAGAGGAATCAATTTCTAATGTGTATTAGCATCAAGTCTCTGATCTGTCTTATTTTCCGATCTCAACTAGGAAGTAATGCTGAAGAAGGGGTGTGCATGGCATTACACAGCCTATGACCAACGACCGGAACTTGCAAAAGTGAGTATTATCATATTACTAATTCTGTAGATAGTGCACCAGCATTATACCCAAGTCATATATTATGATAAAATTGTAAAGTACTATAATCTGAGGGTATGTAGTGTTTAAATTGAAAAGATCTTCAAGATCCATACCTTCCATGTTCTGTGTTACTTTCAAAAATTTAGTTGTATCTACACTAACTATTTCCATCTATCAAATATACCAGTGGGAAAGAGAAGCTCAAATGAAGCGAGTTGGCTTATGGGCTTCATCAAACCCTGAGAAGCCATGGGAATGGAGAAAGGATAGACGTGAAGGCAGATGATCAATTATTGACAAATGTAACTTATCAAGACTGTCTACGAACGTCTGAGTGGAAACACTTGTGAGACGCAAGATTATGCCTGAAGTGCAGGACGGGAGGTCTGTTTAGGGTGAAGAAATATATTTTGTACTATATGCAAGTTACATTCAATGATTCAATGAACTATATGTATTATGTAGAGTCATTTGTATTTATGTATTCCTGCCGGTCTCTCAGGGTTATTTGAATCGTATGATGCAGCTACCGTCAAGGACAATAGTAAAAATGAAATTAGAGTAATTGGTAGAGACCAAAATGTTGATCTGACACTTTTATTCGCAAGACCATCAGCAACCGTGTTTATTTTTATATATTCCATTAAAATTCAACAAATCAACATAATGAAATTTATGATCTTCCTCGGTTGTCATCACATGAGAAGCTACACCTGCATAGTATTGGTGATTGGTTTGTTTTGGATTGTTGACCATCAGGATAATCATTATCCTCTAAATCATTTTTCTTGACTTTTAATATTATGCTCTACAAGATTGGTACAAAAATCAAAACAAGTAACAGTCCATGAAATAGTTACCAACAACTTTAACCGAGTCCATCTACCCATTCAGATCGTACTACTTCATTTATTAGTTTTCTCCAATATCACACTCGGGGCATAAGGATGAACTAGTGAAAATTGATGAGTTGTAATCTATTGAAAGAATCATTGTATATACAAGTGTCATTTGAAAATTATTCCACTCTAGATGCCAAAAAAATCGTCTATCATGCTAATTCCATTTTACAGTTAAGTTTCATGATCAGTCCTAGCATTGTTCCCATCTGTCCTATGAAAATACAACTTTCATGACTTGCACTAATAGTTGAAGCATATTGACAAGCCGGCAGATCACGTTGATGCCAAAAACAGTGCGCAGATTCCAAATAGTGACAATCTTATGTTAGTAATCATAGCAGGTTCCAAATAGTCGTCCTGTGTTCCAAACAAGGTACAAAAGGAAATCTCTGCTGGCAAAGTACACACATAATGAACATCATGAACATTCTTTTCATCTCTTCAAGTATCATATCTTTTTTTTTTTTTGGTAAACAAAGAACTTCTATTATCATATTGATCACTCAAGCAGGCTGAGAGGATGATCTCATTATGCTTAGGTACAGGGAGGTGAACCAACACTGTATAACCTAGTGACTGCTCTGCTCTTCTGTAGGTGGCCAAAACAGTCTCTTATCAGTACAGTTCTACATCCGGACAACATATCCGGTGCCCTCAAAACCAGCATTACATATTTACATTATCTTACCTGATATGCTTTGAGATTTATTTGAATCACTTCTATCTGAATTGCAGAACGATCTGCATTACTATTTTTTGCTGTCTAGTTTTATTCTGATCAGAGCTATTAATAACATGTTGCAGGAAAACATTTACTACACAGATTTATAGAAGTTCCTTCCTATTTAATATTTCTAGCAGCTACTTGCTTTGTGACCAGAATGCGATATCCCTAAATACAAAGGCATGTAACTCCACAAAACTAAGTTCGTATATAGCTATAATACGAAGGCCAACTCTTAATTACTCATTATAGGTTTCAGAATTCAGTTACTTGCATTGAAGGCATAACTTCAGATAGATAATCAAAAGACTTGTTTATGCAGAGGTAGATATCAATTCTTCCATTGCTTAGTTATACGTCAAAATCAAACCACAAAGCTTCTTCAATAACAGTACGAACGAAAGAAGATTAACCCAACCTCAAAAGTAAATTTGAAACGAAAGTGCAGTTGGCCTTTACTTTGCAACATCTTCCAATTCATCCGAGTCGGAATCACTTGCGTGGTAACCTATAAGACACCAACAAAAATTCAATTACAACAACTCACACCAATGTTGCAACCAGAGAGAGCGAGACAGAATGTACCTGGTTGCTTCTGGCTTACTTTCCAAACTGCCCTTCGACTTCTTGAAGCTCTACTAATCCAAGCATGTCCCTAACATACAGATAAATCACTACCATCATTCAAAATGCACAACTCACAAGTTCAGAACAAGGAAAGATGACACATGCTTCATTGCACTGAATCATACACATAAACATTCATTTTTTCTAAACTCATAAACTAAATAAAAAATCGTAATCATGTATCCAATCCTAATTCACCCAATACTGAACTAAAACCAAACAAGCTCATAAACAAAATGCAGCAAAAAAAATACGATCTTGAAGTAAAACCAAGTAAAAAAGGGGACCTTTTCTGGGTTCTTCTCAACACCATAGCCACTGTGATACATCTGCCCCACCAACACCTGCATTGCGGTGTCGCCGCCCTTGGCCTCCTTCAGCGTGTCCTGAAACCACCGCTTCGCACAGTCCGATACAACCCGGGCCAGCGGGACCCGACTCTGCCCTTCGGAGCTCTCCATCTTCAGCCCGACTAGCTCCGAGTCGACCCGGAGACTGGTACCCGTTTTCGCGGTTTGCGGCGGCGAAACCCGGACTTGGATCGGGCGTGTCGGGCGCGAGAACTTTTCGGAGGCGATGATTCGGGTCAAGTTTTGGAACCGGGTCGAGGAAGGGAGGGACTTTCCCATTAAAGTCGGGATCTTTCTGGGTCTTGTTATCTGGTTTTCATAGAATTATTGGCTGCGTTTTCTGGGATCTTCAAGTTCTTAACCACTTCCATTTGTTTTTACCTTTTTATTGTTAGCGAAGGGTTTAGGCCTTATATATGGGCCCAAGCCCAATTCATTTTTTTAAAGAAAAATAATTCATGCGGGCTAGCCGGAATTGAGATAGGGCTAGGCGGTCCAAGTGACCTGGGTCTGAACGGGGTTGAAGGGTCCACTATTTAAGTAAAAGAAAAAAACAAAATTATAAAAGAAAATGAGAGCATTTTCAGTACACGGCGTGTATCTTCATATACATGAATTATCATAATTAGAAAAAATAATATAGAAACATGGTGGTCAAACATATTAATTGTTATGAATGGTTAAAATTGCGTCGTGCATACAAGAATTTCTTAAAGAAAAGTAAATTATGTGGGCTAGACGTGAACGTGGTGTGGCTAGGCGGAATCCACGTGGCACGGGTACTAGCATGTTGTGGGGTCCACATTTAAAAAAAAGAAGAAAAAAACAGGAACTGGTTCAATTTGGTCATGGCAGGAACACTGGTACAACTTGTGCTTCAACACCGCCTCCGGCAAATCCAGCCGCCCTTTCTTCCGGGACTTGTTTGAAACCGGCGGCGGCTTCGGCGGGCAGTTTCTAGAGTGGTTGGGTACTGTGGAATTGTTTTATCATACAAGAAATAGTTTTACTTTGTCAAAACACATGTATTAGATCTGTCTATCATTACGGAAATGTGGATAACGCTCTGTTTCATTTATCAATTTTCTTATTTTACCATGTGTTTCCTTATTTTCAGGGTGTTAGTCTTATCTAGGGTTTTCTTAATTGGGGGTTATGAGAAAAAGACATAAGCTTGAATCTTTCTCTCCTCATTAGTTAATTTCTTCCTTCATTAGAGGAGAAAACATGCTTATCTCTTAAGCCGTACTTAACAAACTCTTATACGTACCAAAATGTGGACAAAATCAAAGCTAAATAAAAGTCCCTTAATTTGCCGTCCTGAATCATAGTTGGACCTTAACTTGCACAAAAACTCATAGTCACACGTCATGAATTCAAGGACTTTTAGTACATGCTGAGTTGCTTGTTGCAATCTAAACACATAGGATGCAAAACATATTCAGGCAGCTTGTAGATTAAATATTCACAAACCCTATAATACTAGCCGAAAATCAGAAACATAGAGAAGTATTCGTACGTTATACGAAACGTGCTGATTTGTACGGTGTTATCTACTAATTAACAAGTAGCGGATGGCTGCATAATAAGGATTAAGAAACCTACAACTTGTTAATTGACCATTCCACATGATTAAACATCTCCAGAATATGAGTAATCAAATTATAGAATACAATGAACAGGGTGCTTCTGCTAATCTCTACACGTAAGATGCATGGAAATGAAATATTAGGGCATATCCTGCAATTTGATATAGATCGACATGATATAAAGAAATACTCGTCTATTGTGAAAGGTCTGTTGTTATCGATCTGCAAAGAGGTAGAAGGCTGCACGATAATGATTAAGAAACTTACAGCAACTAGTTAATCAACAATTTGATCATTGTAGCACTAACATATTACATATATGAGCAATGAAATGATTGAAAACAATAAACCTATAGTGCAGGCTAGTAATTATAAACAAAGAAGGATGAATAATGACGTTTAGAGACTTTGATTAAGAAAATAATGATCGTGATATCCACAATCCATGATAAGACTAATCAGTAATCACTAAAGGAACTTGAATTAGACAAATGGCTGGCATTATGCTTAATGCTGTATAAGACGCAATAGATTTTTATCAAACTTACGACTTTTTCTACTGATAAGATGAGTTTTGCAGGTAACCTGTCAATCAATTTCTGTATTATTATTGATCACTTAACAACTACAAATGGCGAAAGAATTGGAGTGGTCTTTATCTAATAGGAGCTTTAGATTATCGATCAGCATGGCGTAATGCTATCATTTCCTTCTTTTTTGAATTCCAGCATCTCGTACCAGTCTATTCTCCACGCATGAACTGCAAATAGTACTGCAAAGCAAACTACTATTAAACCACTACCTTTGTTGGTTTTATTGTCTACAGAATATTATAAGGGAATCCAAAATGCTAGAATAAGCTAGATGGTTTTCCCCTGGGCATGCTAGAATCATCACGTCAGAAAGAGTTTGCTTTTCAATCCATTTATTTACTTATAAATTTTTGATACATGCTGGGAATTATATGCCCTATATATTCAAGGAATCGTTTGAAGATCGTTGGAATCAGTTCCATAAGCCAGGTTCTTCTTCAAGTGTTTGATGCCTAAAAGGGTTCCGAACTAGGTCCTGATCCAGCTCACTTCACTCAACTAGCAACGTTCCGAATTTGGTAAAATCGACAATATTTCTCTCCCATGCATTTCATACCTCACAATTGTAACAATTAAATGATTTAAGACAATAATGAGCATATAGGGGGCAAGTAAATGTGACAATGTCGACAAGACAAAATTAAGAACAAGACTAGGTATACAGATTGTTTTTCAAATATTATCGTATGAAAATGCGACTTAATTTCTTCTACTAAATTGTTGAATGATGAGTTTTCAAGCAAACTATCAAATGATTTCCGTAATCGATCACTAAACATACAAATGGCCAAACCAGTCTTTATCTAATATGAAATTCAGGTTATCAAATATTGCGTGGCTCTCACATATCGCAAATAAAAAGTCCGATCCATTCTAACTCCACACAGCTAGCACCTCTATATTGTAGAATATCATAAGGTAAATCATAATGCTACATATCTCTGCTTGATTGCAGACATGCATATCAGTACTCAAAAATCCAGATATATTGATAATATATAATGAAGAACGTGCAATTATTAGAAACAGATGAAACTGGTCTTCATATATAGGAACAAATTAAGAATATAACTGTAGATATATCCGAATATCAACATACATTTCCAACTTTGGCATGATTATTCGAATCGATTCCCCCATCCAAATCATTCCTGATTGTGCTCCCGGAAAGTTCATATATGTTCAAAACTTCAATTTAATCTAGCTACCTCATCCCACCCAAGTGACCCAACTCAATCAAAGTAAGAAGCAATTCTAAGAATATACTATACGTAAAGAGCATATACGTATCAACTATCAAAACCTATCTTCTCCCGTGCGGAGAAATCAGATAAAATATGGAGCTGGAAGATTTTTGATGAACAATTCCTACCTTTCACCGACTATAACACTCAAGTCGTATACACTACAACAATATGGAGCAATGGCCACACAAGGTTTAATTAGGGGTTTTGCAAATCACCTCGAATACTCACACTAATACCCTCATTTATCACACTTAAGGAAATGCAACACCTTCAAATGCCACAAGATGTGTGGTATTTGCTCTATATTGTTGCAGTGGTATTGCTCGTACCATCGTACGTAGTATAATTGTTGAGGACCATGAACATCTATCTACTCATATGGCCCCCATGCCTTGCATATAACTTGGTCGTTTCTTGAACTATGTATTCAAACTCTCTGGATTAAATATTTAAATTAGATCGAATATCGATCACGTCGACTCGTTCAACTAAAATAACAAAGCTTTCTTAATGCTTTGTTTTAGAGCAACATACCTTTCGTATGATCTTCCTCGTGTTCGATTGAGTGTAAGGTCGGTGACAATGAACTATGAAAACAAAACTCCTCAATGTATTGGCTTTTGGAGTTGGATTATCGGATCAATTATTCGGAAACAATGCAACAAAAATCTGCCGGAAGTATTAGGCTGCCGATCCCATGGAAATAGCGTGATAAGGTCCCCACCAGTTAGGGCATCAGGGCATGATATTCACGTTCCGACATGATGAGATTCAACGATCTGATATGTTTCACTGTCACTGTAATTATTATCAAAGTTTCCCTCGAAGAACTGTGGCCAATCCCAGACCTCTGGAAACTGGTATCTATCTACTCGTTCAAATTCTTTTAGCTTTGTATGAGAACCAACCCATGGGTCACGAGTCAAGTAGTCAACAATTACCACTTGAGCAAAGGAGTGACAACCTTGACTGTTGACTGTTATGTTGCATCTGTATGCTTCACAATTATTGCTAGCCAAGCTCCTTCTGGGAAATCAACGATATTTTTGTTGTTCAATTCATGAATATTGCCTAGAACTTGGAGACTTGCAAACGGATATCTGTTGGTTATGAGTTGTATTTTTCTAGCTAGGATACGTGAGTTTGGAGGGCAACTTCAAGCTCATTAAATATTTTGGTTGAAATTAAGCCTATCTATTCTTCTTTTTCCGAATGAAGAACTGGCGCCGCTAACTTCAAACTTTCATCAATGAAACATCAATAATGAAACAATCGAATACTATGAGAGAGACACATGAAGTCTAAACTCCTGATTACAATAATAACATCTACAATAAATCCCAAAATGATCATATATGTCAGAAATGTATACAAAATATATATATTATTATATTATGACAAGCACTAACTAGAGCTATGTTCTCGATATTGTTAGATGAGACACAATATCTACTAATCTAAGTCCAGAATTATCGAATCACTTATCTTCAATTTTGTGAGAGGTTAATAGGCTCTTAATTAATTGACTAGCCAAACTGTGAAACGAGTTGAGTTTGTACTCTTCTTAACTTTGGCATTTTGTTGATAGAATTTTGTTAAGAGTGCCGAACTGTAATTGTAACCAAGGTCTGAAAAATCGAATTTATCGTCGACATTTCGGTGATAATTTCGTTTTTTTCACGTAGCGATATATCCTAACATTCCCAGCTAAAATCGCGCGACATTTTGGATATATCCCGAAATTTCAGGATATCTCGCGATATTTTCGAGATTTTGAAGAATATTCCTCAATTTTCTCCCATACACGTGCTAATGTCTCTCAGTCTCCCACTAGAATTCAATTAAAAAGGAATTGGGCTCCTGAAGGGTCGAACCCTGGTGGCCAAGAACTACAACTTCTCTTAAACCATCGGTGCTACAACTTGTTTTGATAAGTTATTCATAGCTCATACTATCTATATTGTTCATAATACCAATATGAAGATCATAATAAATATATTAATTTTCATACTTTCGATATATCCACAATATTTCCGTCGAAATATCCAATTTTCGGACCATCGATATTTCCCCGAAACCCGATTTTTTAGTCCTTGATTGTAACGATGTGGTTAATGACAGCCGATTATCGCTAATCATCAAAACTGAACTCCAGAGATTATCGAAAACGCATGTTTTTATTGCATACGGAGAACAACATAAAATAGACGCGTCAGGATATGACCAAAAGGCCCTCGACCCCATGGTTCCACCCAACACCAGCACACACACAAAAACAACAAACCAAACCAAACTAGAAGACAACAAACCGAAACCAAAACAAACTCTAACGGGACGTTACATCTCCGTGACCCAAGCCGCTTCAGCCCATCCGCAGAAGCCACTCAGCTCCCGACACGTAATCCCCCACTTATTGATAATAACAATAACTTATTTAAGAGATAAATAAAAACCACGCGCCAGAGAAGAAAAAGGACTTTTTCAGATGGCGAGGACCAGACCCGGAACCGACTTCCCGACCGGGTTGGAGCTCTCCCAGACGGAGGGGCAATGGTACGATGTAATCTCGGCCGTCGATTTGGAAATCTTGGATTTGGTTGTGGAGTTACCGAGGCGGGTGACGGTGAGGGAAGTGTTGAAGTACTCCCTAACCTGGGTGACTATCCCATCCGTGACGGTCCAGGCGTGCACCCAGGAGATCTCCTTCGCTGGGTCGGAACCCTCCACTAGGACGACGGGGCCCACGGAGCAAACAGACTGAGGGCGGAAGACAAACGACTCGTCGTTTTTTTCGCCGGTGAGCATGCGCATCAAGAACTGGTGTGTCGGCGGACCATGGAACCACCACTCGAGGTCGGCGGCGACGATGGTGTGGACGGTGGCCACGTCACGGGAGCTCAAGGCGTCATAGAGGGTCAGGACCAGCCGGTGATTGCTGGAGTCGGAATCGGAGTCGGGTTCTTGAGATAACGCCAGTTCTAGCCTAAGCCCACGAGGCGGGTACAGAAATCGAGGTGGGTTTGGAGATGAATGTGAATGTGAAGCGAACAAGGAGAAGAGAGAGCTTGGGGTTTTTGTGTTGCAGGATGAGGGTGGATTTTATAGCCAGGTAGATGGGTGATGAGGACGATGGGCTTGGAATCTCTACGGCCGTATTTACGTTTTTGTCGATCTTGCCGACCAATGGGAATGGTGGGAATTGGTGGGGGTGACGTGGCGTGTTGTGAGTTGTGGTGTTGTGGTGGGGGGTGGCGTGTGGGATTATGAGCGCGTGCGAGGAAGGTGGAAGTGTGGGGGGACACGGAGAGTGAGGGAGTCAAGCCAACTTTATTTGACCTAGTCGACCCCACATTTCACACCTAATTAACTGTGATTAGTGGGTTAATGATTTTGGGCTTTATTTGGATTTAGTCTAATTCCTTTACGCTAATGGCTTCGTCGTCAGTAGCCACTCCTTTTTGGCCGGTGGTGGTCAGTAGCCTTTAACCGCCTCAAAATCGATTTTCGACTTTAAAACTTCTTTACAGCAGCAATGTTATCCGGTTACTAACTAACTACGAGATTTATGGTCAATCCCGATAGGTTTGTGTCAGTCAAATTAGAGATTAGAGTCAGAGAATCTTATCTAATAGACTTAAAATCGATTTGGAATCGATTATTATGGTAAACTCTCTATATACGGGCAAATTAGAGACTGAGTCAAATTATGTCACTAACTGATCAAGAGATTTATGTTCAATTCAATCATAATATGTATGTATCGGTCAAATTAGAATTGGGTTTGATTTCTGTTCATTTTCTATTTTCTTCATTTTCTCTATGTACAATGGTTTTGTTTGTAAGGAGTAAAGACCGTATCATATCGTGACTGATATTAATCTTGATGGAATTGGTAATTTCTAATTAAGATGGAGAACTTGAAAATCTTTTTAGAGGACACTACTGGAGATCTTTCTAGGGTTTCAAAGGGGGCTATACTCTTTTTCTCAAAGAGTAGGTGGAAATTTAATAAACTATAGTCCTCGATCACAATCCTTGCAATTACCTTTACTTAAACCAGACATTGAGTAAAGAGATGATATTTGATATCAAATTACTAAAAACAGGTGGTTAATTGAAAACTGAAACCGAGCGATCGGTTTCGACTTTACGAAAGTAGCTAGGACTGTAGGAGGAAGAGCCCCTTATGGAAACGAAGCAAGGAATAAACCTTGTTTACGTGAAAGCGAGGCTTTGAAAAGTGGAACTTGATGGAACCCCATTCATGGCAATCCTGATCATGGTCCACAAAGTAGTGGCGTCATGGACAAATTGAACTATATTGGAAGGAAGCTATTCCCTCCTTCCCTTTTTCCAGTAGGTAGTTGCATTTTTGGTCTGAACCAGTAGGTAGTTGCTGATATGGACTATCTAGTCACAGTAATAACAAAGTGCCTTTCTTCACAGTTGAAAACCAAACCCATGATGATTCTCCATTGATGGATTCAAAGCTAGCTGCTTTGATGTCACTGAACCAAATCTGGGTGGCGTATTTATGAACATGGAGTGTAGCAGTAGTCTTTATATGTAATTTGTTGTAACCTCGCTTTTCATCTATCATTACAATTAAGCACAATGTAACCTCAAAACATTGACTCGCTGGGAGTTTGCAGCACAGCAAAGCACTTATGTTTGCACATTGGACTATCAAAATAGGGTTGCTATCGGGGGAGTAAGCAAAGACAAATCGATTTTGTTTTCTTCATAGCAAGAGGGTAGAAAAAGCTCATATACAGTACAAAAATGCTAGACTGGACTCACACAATCTGATGTGTAACTCACTCATTCTGTACCATGCGATCCTAATCAGACAGCAAGAGTAGCTCATGGTTAACCACCAAACAATGAGTACTGGAGTTTCATGACTGTCCCTGTACTCACTCTCTCGTCACTTTGAAAAGAACAGGTTTAGGTCTAGGTTAAAATGTGCAAAGTTAATTAGGTCATGCATATTGATTTTCATGATTTCCTTCATCCCCATAATGGACATATATGCCATGTCTTATCCCACTCCCACTGTCTCTAATATTGTCTTATCCCACTCCCACTGTCTCTAATATTTTCCAAAGTGTCATGGTAAGTGATATGGACTGGCACTAGTTGTGCAATTATATACCAAAGTGCACCGAGATATTAGCCATGCCACTCTCCCTGGAATAGCATCATTTTGGAGATGCTTATGATAATATGGATCCAAAATAGGGCAAATTGCCATTGACCCTTGTAAATAGGTTTGGTCTTGGTCAGTTTAGTGATTCATTAGGGGTGAGTAGAAAGACCGGAGTTTGAATCTTTTTTTTTTTTTTTGGTACAGACCAGAGTTTGAATCTCTCCTTGCACTAGCAGCAATCTTATTCCTCCAATTTGTTTCTCCAATTCTATACTATTCCGATCGACGTGTTCACGTATATAGGTTTTATGTTAACGGTAACACAAGCATATATAAGGTATCAGATCGGCATTTAACGTCAATTGTTGTAATGTAGATGATAATGCTAATGGGATCCGGAAATTTTTCTTATGGTCCTCTCCTCATTTTGCCTCATGGGACTAATGCTGCTGATGATATAAGCTTTTACTAGTTCCTATTGTCAACTTGTGCATATTGCAAACTCAAGTGCAATATGCAAGAAAAAAGAAATGCATAGTATAGAAAAGAAAAAAGGTTTGAACTCAAGTGCAGGTTAAATACGAATCGAGTCCTTAAAATTAAGCTAATTAGGAGCTTAAGATAATAGGACTACTTAGTGAAACTGTGAGAGGTGAAAAGAATAAAGATCCCATGCCAAACAACAAATTACCATAAAAGAAGAAATGAATTACATGCCAAAGGAATAAAATGAAACTATAAATTAGAGAGTTACAGACGAAGAAATGACTTCGTATATAGGGAAAAGAAGTCACTTTGTACATCAATGAACTATGTTGAGATGTTTGAAACATTTAGGCCTTCACAGCCGGCGCTTCCACATCCACGCCGGAGTTAGGATCCCTCTTCTGCAAGGGGCTGCAAGTTTTGTACACAACAGCAATTGTAGCTGAACAAACAATAATCAACACACATTTTCCGATTGCCTCCCAAGGTCGTTCTGAAATGCTGTAACACCACTGTAAACCACAAAGAACGTATTGCGAAAAGCATGTCACTTGGAATAGAATGACAATGACCATCATATGTGCCCGTTCATGCGGCTTCTCTTCCCCATTTTTGCAGTAAAACCTTCGAAGCTTCGAAACATCTTCTGGTCTCCATCTGCATAGAAGAAAAAGGTGGTGGCACCACCTTGGATGGTGGTACAAACACAGAATGGTGAAGAGTAAATTGATGATTTGGATATTTACTTCGAACCATAAATCGTGCTCGGACTTGGTTACTAGTTTGTGTTTCAAGAATCCGGTTAGGAGAACAAGCATGGAGGTAAATGAAGCACAAACACAGATGAACCACAGAAGATGAAGCATCTTCAATGGCTGTCTGACCCATGCTTTGAAAAGGTCCACTTTCTCTTTGAAGGAAGTCATCTTGGATTTTCCGGAGAAACAGAAAATGCTTTAGGTGAAATCTTCAGAAACTACTCGAGTAAATCTATTATTGCCTTGATCCTTGGTTACTTGGAAATGTTGAGACAAAGAAAATCTTCTTTTAAAGAGCAATTTAAACAGTAGAAAAAAGAATCAGAATTGAAACTGCAGCCACAAGTCTGGTTTCTCATTGTTGAAGAAACAAGAACACGTTCTAACAGTCTAATTATTTTTCAAAAATCTGTTTGTAATGTTCAACCCTAAATGTCAGGGACACCACAATCATCTCCTCTGCTATTTGTTTACAATTGGTTGCGTCATCAGTTAGAGACACCAAAAGGATGAGATTTACAAGTCCAGGGTGGTACACAAGTAACAAACGAAACTTCTAAAAACTTGCAGTCAAAAGCCACTGAATTTATAGTTGAACAAATCAACTAAACCTCAAAATCATCTCTTAAACTAACAAATTATACATAATATATGACTATATGTGAAGAGAATTTCATGGTACCAACTACACGAGTAGCATAATGTCGAAATAGATAATAAAAAAAAAAACACATACATAACAATAATTAACATGACAGTGGTGTTTATATTGTCACCTAGTGACCAAGAAAATCATGGTCAATCACCGTTGAATGTAAATCCAAAGGTGGAAAACGAAACAACTTAACTTTAAAATAATACTTCTCACCTTTAGATTTACATCAAACGGTGATTGATCATGATTTCCATGATTTGATAGTGGAAATATGTTCAAAGTTTCGATACTCTCTAATTTACGGTCTCATACAGCCTCAAAGTCTCAAACAGCAAGGATAGACTGGATGATGACATAAGCTTTTACCAGTCCATGCTGTCAACTTGTGTAGGCATGCCAAAATTTCGAATCAGTCTATCTTTACGCATGTCAATAGACCCGTATTATGTATGACTTGTAATCTTGTATGTAACAGAAAACTAAACTGGAAAAAAAAAAACAGAAAAAGATTCATAAATAGCGAAAGAATGGTGAAAAGAACAATTTACCACACCAAGCAGGCAGAACATTAAAACTCCTCGACTCTGCTTCTCATAAGCATTGTCTTTTGCAGTTGGTATGCTTCCTGAATTCATCAACAGTGTGCGCATCTAAGAACTTCTAAGCTTTTTCAAGTGTATGATTAAACCTCTATATCTAATCCTTTTATGGTCCATGGAAAACAAGAACAGATTATTACTGTATTACTTCTTGTCATTCGCTTAAACTGTATGTTATTCTAATATAGTTCATTGCTAACCCAACAGAAACTATGCAAAAGTTACTAAATCTGTAAGCAGACAAACTAATTCTTGAGTTTTAAGTCAAATGCAATAGTATTGCTCAGTGTTGGTACAGAAACATTGAAACAATGCTGGGTCAACATAGGTAATTTAATCAGAGTTCCAAGTCAGATAAGAAAAACAAATTTCACCAAAAAAAGAACAACAAAAGCAAGAAAATGAACAACGATATTACTTGGAATAGAAAAGATTGCTAACGTAGGAATATCTAAGCAGACAGATTCTTCACGAACAAAGTACTGTTTAACTATCGATTCTCATGTATTAACTATTGAAGAAACATTTCAAAAGAAAAAAACAAAGATGCATCTCAACACAAAAGATTCCTGGAAGTTTACAAATAAATCTACGGAATTCATGTACAGATCACAATACGATGACAATCTTATGCCCAGTTTATGGTGCTATGTGGCTTCTCTCTGTATCAATGAGGGTGCAGGTGCGGTCATAGTTTCATCCTTACCTGTTGGATGAGATTCTTCTTTCACTGAGGAAAGTGCCCTGTCTGGACTATACAGTCCCTTCGAAAATCTGCTAGGACTTGGAGAACCAACCATACCTGTCTTAGTTGGGCTTGAGTAGTTCCCTAAAGGAGAACTTGGACCAGACCTAGGTTGACCCACTCCATCTTCACGGGGCAAGGGTGACATTGGTAGCTGGCTCCCAATATCAGTTTCTTTTCTACAAAACTTATCTTCTACAATGTCATAGGAATTCCCTGTCCTCACTTCCTGAGCAAGAGAACACCAACAGCAGAAAAGCCACAATGCACAATCAGACATTGCTGGTTTACCAAAACAGAAGTCATAAGAAGGCAAGTTGAATCTCTTTCTCATTTGGATCCTCCAAAAGCCACCATAGAGCAAACCAAAAACACAGAGAATAATGCCAGTAACTGCAAGAGCCTCCCGTACAGTCTCGTTGTCAATATTAACAGAAGCCAAGGTAAAGATCCAGAAAGGAGCCATGCAAAACAGAATAAATGTCATGATATGAACATACATGTTCCCAAACCCAAGTCTTTCCATATTCCACCCGAATACACAAAAGCTACAGAACAGTGAGACATATGCAAGAGAAATGTCATCCCAAATATCCAGTATACCTCCATTCCATTTTGGAGCAGTCTCAACATTTCGATGTTCATCCCGGGACGCAAAAGAATACCTTCTCTCTAATCGTTTTAACCTTAACTTTTCAGCTGCTTCATCAGCGCTGAGCTGAACCTGTGCTTCCTCATCCATGTCGGAATCATAATCCTTTCCAAGGGGGCTGACAATGTTGTATATACCAGCAATTGCAGGTGCACCAATTGCAAAAGCTACACATATTCCAACTCCTATGGCTGGTCGATCAGATCTTTTGTAACCCAAGTTTAAGCCACAAGATGCATATTGTGCAAAGCAATTCACATGGAGCAGAACAACAACAACCATCATGTGTGCCCATTCATGTGGCTTATAAGTCCCGTTTTTACAGTAAATTTTTCTAAGTTTAGAAATGTCTTCTGGTTTCCATCTACAGAGAAGTACAAGGTAGTAAAACCGCTTTGGATGCTGGTACAAACACATAAGAGTAAAAAGTGCATTGAGAATTTGATTATTCACCTCAAACCATGCATCTCTCTGGGACTTCTTTGGCAGTGCATGGTTCAACATTCCAGTCATGACAAGAAACAAAATTGCACCCGAAACAGCAACACAGGCAATCCACAGAAAAAGGGCCATGTTCATTGGATCTCTAATCCACACTTTGCTCATCTTCATAAGCGAAGGCCAATCAATTTTCTTCGAAAACACCCCATTGATCCTTTCCTTGAAACCATGTCCACTTGACGAAGCCACCGAGCGCGAAATCTCATCTCTATCCAGAGCTAATCGCTTAAACCTGGCAGATGCAGAACCAAATTTCATGAACTTCACCCTATCAGAAATAGCATCATGGAACCTCCTCTGAGGCTTTTCGTCGCTCAACAAATTCCTCTTAGACACTGAAACATTATCAAACGGAACCGGAGCCTTCACTCCACCACCATTAGAGCCTTCAATTTCCTCTTTTTGGTTTCCATTATCAGTCGAAACCATCCTCAAACTCAAGACAAAAATCAGACAAACCAGTATTAAAACTGTGACATCAGCCTCCTAATGTGCACCCTCTTCTCAATGTCTTCCAATCAAAAGGGTTTCATGGAATCTCAAGTAACAACAGATGAAAAGTGCCCTCTGGGAAAGAAGTGAAGCAAGGAATCTACAAGCAAAACAATAAACAATTCAAACCCAGGAAGCAAACCCCAAAAACCAAACTCACCAATCAATCAATACTCAAATTCCAATCATATAAACAATTCAGAAACCACAGAAACTGATTATAAAGAATCAAACTTTCATCAATAACAGTGGTTAAACAAACAATTGATAATCACCCAGAAAGTAAAACAACAGATTCGACTGAAAAATCATAACAACTCTACCCAGAACAAGAACAAAAAAAACACAATTGAACCATTCAAACAGAAACTATAGGAAGAAAGCAACAAAAAAACACGAGCCTTTATAAATGAAGAAATGAGAGCATAAAGAACAAAGGTTTGGAGATACCTTAACAATGGTGGAGGAGCATAGAGAGAGGCAGAGAGCAGAACAGCAAGCTCTGATTGAAGGCTGCTAGTTACAAAACGGGGAGGTCAAACAAAGCGTTTAAGTGGCTGGCAGAGACCAACGCCTTCTGTAAGAGGAAACCCCCTGGACGGTGTCGTTTTGAAGACTGGGAGAACCAAAGCGGCGTCGTTTGAAGAACATGACGGGGTTCGACTTTTCGCGCTGGTTAAGATTAATCACCTTTAGCCGCGTGGACCCTTCTGTTCTTTCCTGGGTGTTCTCAATTAAAGGAGGAATCGTATTCTCTTTCTTAAGCTTGGGGGTTACCTTTATTCAATTATTCATTTCCCATCGTCATCTTAACGAGTTCCACGAGTTCCACTATATATGATGCATCATTATGATGAAAATTGATTCAAACACCCCTCTTAACCATCTTATTTCCTTGAAACACTTAAACCCACACTGTTTATCTAAGGCCGGTCCTGTGCTTGTCGAGGCCTTAAATGTAAAAAATATAAATTAATTTTGTGATAATTTTCATTAACTAATTAATTAAAATTCAAGAGTCAAATATTCATACTACGTGGAAGGAAGTTAATTATTTTTTTGTTAACAAGTTAATTAGGTATCAAATTGAACTCACAAAATGAAAAGAAGTATATGCAAATGCAGTTAAAATCTGATAATTAAAGTATATTTATTTACTTATAGTAAAAATCAATTAAAATAATAATTTGAATACAAGCTATGCATGAAAGTTTTTAAACTTAGAGGCCCCTATGATTATGGGAGGGTCTTGCCGGTCTTGCTATTTATACGTAGAACCGAACTCATTACCTCTTACCACACGTTCCGGTCTTGCTGTTTATACGTAGAACTGAACTCATTACCTACATATAGAACCAAACTCATTACTTTTACAATGCTCGATTTATAGCTTACCAACGTATCACAACTTCACTTCATCATCTTATCATTACAAGATTACCAGAATTGTAATCTTCAGACAACATTATAGGATTACAGCTGGCATATTCAGGGGAAGAAATCTTGGCATTTCAGATGCTCTGAGTTTGCAATCACCTTTTTCATTTTTTATTGTTTTTCCGATTCAAAGAAAAACAAAAAAACAAAAAAACAAAAACCCAACCAAATCATCGTTCGACCTTCATTGCCCATGGGGAACTTACAAAATACGTATACTTGTTGAAAAATTTACTCAAGCACCAAAGTTAGCAATAAAAAGAAAGACCCCCATACATTATTTGATTATCACACAAGAAATTCAATTAAGAAAACGTGCATATCCACTCAGATTAGATACCAAATCTACTACAGTAATACACATCGTCAAAGTAGTGCGCCACTGAATTACAAATCCAGTGCAACGAAATTCAATCTTCGGAAACCAATAAGAGGACCACACAACATCTTGTACTACTAATAGTTTAGGTCAGGTCTTCGTCCTCCAACTCCTTGGCTTTCAGCTTTTCCTTCACTCTCAAGAGTAATGTGGTCTTCCAAGAATCCTACAGAGTTTCATGCACCAAACTTACATAAATGCAAAAACGGGAAGGCATTATGATTGTAACAAAATTGAAGAGATATGTACCAGTGCGGTCATGCTATCAAATTCCTTCACCACATCAGTGAACTTTCCAACATCTTCTTCATCAAGCGAAGCAGCAATATCCTGTCAGAAAGCACAAAGCGAAGTTACAACATGTTGACAACTTACTAAATCAAGCCTTCTAGTTTATAAAGACTACGCATACACAAGAGTACAAGACAAGTTAAACGAGAAGACAAAAGTGCAAGTTATCCTTCTCTAACTTTAATAAAAGATCCAAATTCTACTTGCAAATAATCCAAAACTGAGCTGCTTCCTATATTATAGTTACTCACCTTTAAGAATCTATACTCCCTTGTTCCTGAGAAAGTTGGATCCAACTCCTGTAGAATACAACTGTGTTACTTTTCTGAAAGATAAGAGGGTACAACATGAAAATTCCAAGTCCCAAAGTTAAAACCTCATATTTCTCTAATGCATTGCTGATTGCAACAGGATCTCCTTTGCAGAGTTGGCATATGCCAGCATTAAGAAGATGACCTTTGACCCCATACTTAAGCAAGTTGTTGTTGAGCGAGTGCCGTGCAATTTCCTCAAATATTTGAATAGACTTGGGATATCTGCAGAAACATAACATTTAATCAGTTATTCAGCAATATGTGCATTGATAAGAAGCCATCAAACGCTTCCTAACTAACCATATTGATAAATAATATATACTAGAGCCATTGTTCCCAATAATAGGTTTAATAAAATAAAGCACATAAAACTGGCTAAGTCAAGAATCCACAAGAAGTGGCAATGTTTCTGAAATCAGAATGATTAGACACATCACCTGAAGTTCATTCAATGTAGGAAGGTCCAGTCTGGTTGCATACATGTCTTGATGCTGATTACCAAGTCATTTATCTTATTGTTTAGTTTGATGTAACCATCAGGTAGGCATATTCTTAGCATAAGATCAAATTCACCAGCCAGACAAAACATAGGATTCCCCAACAAAACAACTTGATGCAAAATGTGTAGTATTCCATGTTACGAACAAAATAAAAACTTTTGACTGCCAATATATTAGTATAGTGTAGACGACTTACTGTTCGATCTGAGCAGCAAATTGAGCAACTTTCAGCTTGCACGTGTTGGCAGAAGTTGTTACTTCTTCGTTTTGGAAAAAGTCAGCTGCTTTTTCATAGAAGTCAATAGCCTTCTCTATATTTTGTTCAGATTCATATAACTCGGCAATTTCCTGCATTGGAAAAAAAAACATATCCCCATGATACAGAATGACTATAATGGTTTCTATCACATTATATGCTACAGAAGTAGACTGCAGAAACATCAAGATTTAGAAGAAAGCCATGAACATTAGAGTCATTATCAGATGAATATGAGGTTTAGCTATTTAAATTTGAATCTTCCATTTTACTTCTACACACTTTAAAGATCTAATCTAACATTTCAGCTCCTTATAATATCAGTTTCTGTGTTGCATGTGTTTGTTTCTAAGACCAATTCCTCTTATCTTATCACTAATCACTAACAGGTGTCCCAGATCTTTGTAACAATACTAACCCTAGGAGAGTAGGCTCGTGACTGAACCTAACCAGGTGAAGGATAGTCTTGACATATTGACTTTTGTAAATCACACTAAGTGTGACCCTAAATCCCTGGCCTAGGAGGTCCTCCATCCCGCAACAGGACAGTAGCAAAAATAAAAAATAAATACCTTATAGTATCTTGCAGCCATATTAAGCCTTCCAATATCACAAAGCAAATTTATACCCTGCTGTAAGCAAGAAATGGCCTCTGCAGAAAACAAGAATCAAAATGCATGATCACAGACCACCCAATGTATAAATAAGAAAGAAAAGAACAATAGACTATTAAGAACTTAAATGCAAGTAGAATTGGTTTGAGTCTACTACATTACAAAGTGGCATTATTACCAATGTTACAACAAGATAAACCAAAGGCAAGTCCTGACAGTAACCAAATCTTTTGTGCGATTAGTGTAATATACTGTTAAAGGAGGCCATGTACCAACTAACTACATAGAATCATGTCAGTTATTCAACCAAGAATACAGACTACAGCTTAATTCATGTGACTATCTCTGTTCAGTATACTGAAATACAAACAATGTCTTCCCCAGTGAATAATTGATTATTTCCCTGTATGAGCCGTGAGCCAATGCCACAAATGTAAGATGTAACAGAATACATGACATACCATTTACAGATAGAGGTATTTTCTTGTAGCAATGTGCGGCATCAACATAAGATGTGGCAGCTTCATGTTTGCTTTCAGTCTACATGGAAAAACATTATCGTCATCTTTTGTTCATGACATTAGGATTAAAGACTTTTCCAGAGTCTGAAGTACCAAAAGCACCAACCTTCAAGTGACAGTTTGCCAACTTCACAAAAGCTGCTCCAGCTTTGTCCCCTGATACACCAGCTCGTAAAGATCAGAAAAGCAACAAAAACGACATTGTAACAATCTAGAGTTAACAAAGCATTACTTCCAAATTAATGAGAATACTAAATACAAACCAATACATGGAAAGAAAAAAAGAAAAAAAACATCAGTTGAAAACCCTAATTATAAACCAGAACTGGCTCGATATGACCACCATATGAAGCACTACATTAATTTTATCTAATTACTCGAAAACTCCATCGATTTACAACTTACTTCAAAATTTCATTGCAAATTTCTCCCATAACAACTTCGAAACACCATACTCATCACAGTAAGCCTATTCAATTACTCATCCAAGTTCTAAAGACAGTCAATCAAAGCTCAACCATATCAATCAATTCAAAATCAACCTCAGACCTTCTCCACACCTAAAAGCCCAATCAAATTGAAAATTCAAACAGATTATCATAACCAGATCCTCAATGCAACTCTAACCATCCAGTAATTACCACACAAAAAGCACGGAAAAAAAATTTCCAATTTTACTGAACAAACAAAACTATACACGATCAAATCCGATACAGATTCGATGCAAATCACACAGAATCTCAAACGCATCGCAACTCCTCGATCCCTAATCGTTCACCGGAAAAGCGAAACCGATCCAGATGGCCGGAAAAGCAAAACGATCGGAGCGAAATCGGAGAATCAGGGAGAGGAAAACTCACATTCTTTGCCGAGCTTGTAGGAATTTGCAGCTTTATCGAAGAGTTCAGCGGCGTCTTCGTATTTGGAGCTGAAGAGGCCCCAACCGGCGAGCTTCTTCTCCGCTTTGCGTTCGAAATCCTCAGCCCTCGCAGTGTGCTCGTTCGGTTTTTGATTTGAAGACATCTTGATTCTCTGGGTGAAGAAGAAGAAGAAGAAGAAGGGTTTGGGTTGAAATGGAAGGGAGGTCTTAGAAGAAGAGTTCCTGAAGGTGACGACGCGGCTAAGTCAAGGGAAGCGGGCTTGGTTTGGGTTGGGAGGCCCCATTTTGTTTAAGAAGTCAAGGCCCATTTGGAATTGTCAACTATTACCAAATGTCCTATTCTTTTTTTATTTTTGTGTTTTTAAAGACTTTTATGTCACAACATGTAAATATATGACACGCTGTGGATGGTTAAGATTTATGACTTTTTTACAGGATTCTAACATATAAATGATTTATATTGCACAATTTATTTACCCGTCGTGCGTATAAGACTTTTAAAAAGTAAGTCACTCAATCTAGATTATCAATATAAGACATAATAGACATGAACAAGAGGACTATCACGCTCAATGATTTCATAAGCATGATTGATGTTTTGCTTGGCAAGGAAGTTTGCAATCATGTTTCATTCTCTGTAAATGTGTTTCAGGGAGAAGTTTCGGAAATTCATGATTATCATATAACGATTAATAGAAGTTCTGGAAGCAAATTCAAAATTTAACGATATTTGTCTATCGATGTAAATTATATGGAAAAAAAATATACGAAAGTATGGAACTCATTTTCAACTACGTATCTCCATTAAAATAATGAGTGCGGCAACTATATATATATATGCTTGCATTATAATCATTAATCAAGTTGCAGCTTGCTGGTAGGGAACCCAAAACTGAAGGAAGATGAAGAACCAGCAAAACAACGACGAATCTGGGGAGATCGCTCATCCTCTTCTCCATGACTTCAAAGCCCTGGAAGGCCAAACTTCTTCATCATCATGCTCCATAGAAAAGGCTTCATTTTCCGGCGCCGTCTTCAACATCTCAACCACCATGATCGGAGCCGGAATCATGTCGATCCCAGCCACGATAAAAGTGCTGGGAATAATTCCTGGGCTCATAGCCATTGTAGTAGTGGCTGTCTTGACGGAGGTCACGGTGGAGTTCCTTTTAAGATACACAAACTCCGGCAAGTCAGAAACCTACGCCGGCATGGTGGGGGAGTCGTTTGGACCGTTGGGATCGATTGCTGTGCAAGTTTGTATCATCATAACCAACCTGGGTTGCCTCATCATTTTCTTCATCATCATCGGTAAGCTGACTAATTAAGCTCTTCAATGTGCATGTCTTTATTTTAGAGTTGTTGCATTATCCACCATGCCTAACAAAACAAGGAAAGCCCCATTCCTTGGTTGGTGTCTGATAGGGACGTGCAACCATTCTCCACCGGACCAAAATTCAATTAGGGTGTTCTGTTGTGCTCGATATTTCAGTGTTAGGAACAGTTTGATACTTTGATTACTTTTTTTTTTTTTTTGAAATGAAACAGTTTGATACTTTGATTAGCTCGTTGAGGAATAATGTCAAGTGAACCGCATTTAGTGACTAACTTATCAGATTTCTTGACCTGGAGTAGTAGTGAAGTTCATTTTTCTTCTAAATGTAACAATTAATCTCTATAATATGTTTTGGTAGACACTAATGGAAGAATGTTTTCAAACTTTTGTTTAGGGGATGTGCTATGTGGGAGTACTCAATCGGAAGGAGCTTTGCACTTGGGCATTTTGCAAGAATTGTTTGGCATCCATTGGTGGAATTCTCGAGCTTATGCGCTTCTTCTCATTGCAATCTTTGTGATGCTTCCATTAGTCTCGTTACGCCGAGTTGGTAAGTAAAGTAAACTTTGATCAAATAATAGATGACCAAAATTCGGTAGGTCTAGTTTTCCCTCATTGCTCTTTGCTTGAATTGCAGATTCACTAAGGCACAGTTCAGCAGTGTCCGTTTTGTTAGCAGTGGTTTTTGTTGCCATAAGCTCTGCAATGGCGATTTACGCTTTGTGTGAAGGAAAGGCTCACAAATTGAGACTATTTCCGGACTTTGCGGTGATATCAATATTTGATGTGTTCACCAGTATCCCAGTTATTGTGACAAGTTTTGGAGTCCATGTCAATGGTGAGACAACACTATGGTCTTTCATATAGATAATGCTATATGTAACACTTGATTCTGATACATTTCAAGTATGTGACTGAATGGATGCAGTTCATCCAATTAGAGCAGAGCTCGGTGAGCCTTCTGATATGAAGTTAGCTGCTCGAATTTCTCTGCTGATCTGCGTCGTCATTTACAGCTCTATCGGTTTCTTTGGCTACCTATTGTTCGGGGACTCAATAATGGCTGACATGCTAGTAAACTTTGATCAAAACTCTGGCTCCACATTCGGGCAGTTGCTCAATATCATTGTTAGATCAAGCTACGCAATGCACCTCTTGCTCGTGTTCCCTGTCATGAACTTCTCTTTGAGGGCCAATATAGATGAGCTGCTCTTCCCACACAAACCTATTTTGGCCGAAAGCAACTCAAGATTTCTAATCCTCACTTGTATTTTGCTCTCATTTTCTTACTTTGTGGCAATAGCTATCCCAAACATATGGTACTTGTTTCAGTTTATGGGATCAACCACTGTGGTTTGCCTCTCATTTATATTCCCTGGTGCTCTCATTCTCAGGTAACCGAATTCTGAGCCTTTTCGTTGTTTTAGCTTGGTTTGCAAGCAAGTTCAATACTTGGTTTCTGATTCGAAATTCTTACCAGGGATGGACAGGGGATATCAACAACAAAGGACAAGATAATAGCAATATTGGTGATAGTTTTGGCTGTGGTGACAAGCTCAGTTGCAATCTCCAGCAATTTGTAGTTTTGTACACTTCAACTCAAAGAGCTTAAAGCTACATATGTACATACTCTGCAGATTGGGCACAGGTTTTTGAATGCCACAAATTCTGCTCCGGAGAACCAAATTGGATTCATTATATCTGTCTTCCTATGAAATTTGATGTATCAATGTTGAACAAATTAATTCTGAAATGCAAGTTTGATATTTGTCTAGAATTATCGTATACCTCCAACTCGCTTCATTACCAAGTTCATCAGATTTGTTGTGTGGAACTATTAGAACAAGATCATTATCTTTATCTTTCCACGTTGGTGATGGCTATATCTGTGCCTCTAGAAGCGACCCCTCAACCACTCATCTCCAAAAGAGAACATTATTCCAGAAGGGCATGTTCAATTGTCTACTGAAGTATCCAGAAATATAAACAGTAAGAAGAACTTGATGTTTACATGCCTTATCATGAACAATTATGCTCAAATGCGACCACATATGGATCCCAGAATACCAAAGTCATGAACAATCATTTTCAACAGCTAAAAAGTAATTCAAACGAGTGTGGATTCCAGTTTACTTGTTCAAGAATCATATTATGAAAATGGTTGTATGAACAAACAAAAAAAGTTGGAATTTAACATGTAAGTAACGAAAGTTCATCACATACTAGAAACCTAAACCGGTGACACTGCATATCAACACTGTAACCATTTGTGTGTGTTTTGATGCGTTACGCAAAACACATATGAATTTCAAGTTATGGAAACACTAATGGACCAAATTCAATTTTATGTCTCATCTTAGCTTTGAGATCCACGTCTCAAAACACTATAAGTTAGTCTTAACTCTTTAAATTTATCCCTAACTAGTCTCTTAACACACGCTAATGCGTGTGACAATTTGTTTTTCCCCTCTTGTTCCCACTTTTATAATGGGAAGCGTGGCTTTGGTGTCAAAAGCTTCACCATTTAAATACCTGAATTGCCCTTAATAATTACACACTAAGAAAACTTTAATTAAATCCCTAACGGTGTTAGTTGTAATTTCAAAATATAAAAGCAGCAGTTTTTGCCAAATGCCAACTGCACAGTTATTTGCAATTAATATCTGAAAAAAAAAACCGTAATCTTTTTTTTTTAGTAAAATAAGAGGGGAAAAAGCAAATTGTTCATTTCTTAGTGTATAATTATTAAGGGTAATTTGGGTATTTAAAAAAATTGGTAAAGCTGTTAACACCAAAGCCACGCTGCTCGTTAGAAGTGGAGATATGACCAAAACCATTTTTTTTTTTTTTGGCCAACAATAAAAGAATATGCCAGGACACCACTCATCGTCTACACCATTGATCTTCAAGAACTCCCACATTACCCACTTTTCGTCCAGATACAATTTCGTCCAAGTACACAATAACCCCACTCCAAACTCAAATTCCATTCTTACCCTTCCAGTAACCCCATCGCCATTATCCTAACCCCACATACTTTAATGAGCTTTTGGTAAATTAACCTACTCTCTCCAATCATAGCCCACATCCCATGCCAACATTATTCACGTTTAAATCTCATGATGTACAAAGTGACAAACACCAATTTTGACTAGCTCCCATCTCCCTCGCAATGTCGCCGGCGGCCGGAGCTCACGTGCCACTGCTGCCCGAGAGCAAGAAAATAAAGCAGGGAGGCTCGGTTTCCGGGGCGGTGTTCAATGTTTCGACTAGCATTATTGGTGCTGGGATTATGTCCATACCTGCCACCCTCAAGGTGTTGGGAGTCATACCAGCTTTTGTGCTCATTGTGATCATTGCTTTCTTGGCTGACGTTTCCGTGGAGTTTCTGATGAGGTTCACTCATTCCGGTGAGTCGAGGACGTACGCCGGCGTCATGAGGGAGTCGTTTGGGGAGGTGGGATCGGTTGCAGCACAAGTATGTGTCATGATCACTAACCTAGGGTGCTTGATCATGTACCAGATCATAATAGGTAAGCTAGTTTCAAATTCTCTACTTCGTTTATGTTAGTTAGACTACTTAGGTGAACTCTCTAATAATAGAATGGTTTTTTTTTTTTTAGGGGATGTTCTCTCTGGAAATGAAACAGGGCATTTGGGTGTTCTGCAAGAATGGTTTGGAGTTCAGTGGTGGAACTCACGTAACATCGCCCTCTTGTTCACTCTGGTTTTGATAATGCTACCGTTGGTGTTGTTAAGGCGTGTAGGTTAGTATTCTAACACTTGGATTTGCCTCTATCTTGTTGAACTTTATGTTATTATACGAGGTATGGTTTGGTTTATGGATTAGAAGTTTGAAATTGGGAACAAAATAATAATCCAAAAGATATTGGAGTCGATTTTAACAAGAGTGATGAAATATTTATGTTGGACTCTTAAATCTTGGTTTTGTGATGAACCGCAGAATCCCTTAGGTTCAGTTCGGCTATATCAGTTCTTCTTGCTGTAGTTTTTGTTGGGATAAGTTCTGTACTGGCAATCCTTGCAATCTTTGAAGGGAAAACCAAAACCCCAAGATTGGTTCCAAGTTTGGACCAGCAAACCACCTTCTTTGATCTGTTCACTGCTGTTCCAGTCATCGTGACGGCCTTCACTTTTCATTTCAATGGTAAGAACTAAGAAGGGCATTGTTTCACCATTAATACATAGCTTTGAGTCGAGTTGCAGGCTTGCAGCTCAAAATTTTCACCATTCTTATTATGATCTCTGATTTGCTTTGCATACAGTTCACCCTATTGGTTTTGAGCTCGGGAAGCCTTCGGATATGATCTTGGCTGTGCAAATCTCACTAGTGCTTTGTGCAGTCATCTACTTTACCATAGGACTATTTGGTTACCTATTGTTTGGGGACTCAATCATGACCGACATACTTATAAACTTCGATAGAAGCTCTGATTCAGCAATGGGGGCACTACTCAATGATGTGGTCAGATTGAGCTATGCACTCCACTTGATGTTGGTGTTTCCACTCTTGAACTTCTCTTTAAGAGCAAACTTGGATGAGTTTCTTTTCCCTAAGAGACAACTACTGACAACAGATACCAGAAGATTTATGTTCCTCACTATTGGTTTGCTAGTCTTTTCTTACCTAGCAGCAATAGCCTTCCCAAACATTTGGTATCTCTTTCAGTTTCTGGGTTCAACCTCTGCTGTTTGTCTTGCATTCATTTTCCCTGGTGCTATTGTTCTAAGGTACAGTAGTCGAAGTTCTTCCTCTTCGTCTTTGTTTTCAAGAAGATGGAACAACTTAACACTAATGAGTTTTACTGTATGCATTACAGGGATGTACATGGGATATCTACAAAGAGGGATACGATTTTGGCGACGATAATGGTAATCCTGTCAGTTGTTACAAGCGCAATTGCCATTTCCACCAATGTGTATAACACGTTCGGAAACAAGTCGTAATTGATTTTCCTTCTCTGGTTTTGCCATTTTTGTTGTAATTGAGGTGCCTGTATTGGTTTGTATTATTCATCATATTGTTGTATATGTAATGCTTACAAATAATATAACATGAATGCAAAGAAAATGATGGAAGTTTCCTGGTAAATGGACTCCAATCTGGATGCAGGATCTCTACGTAAGGGGAGATGTGTTATAGATAATTCTCCACTGATCATGAATCATAAGAAAATTGAAGCCAATTGTCTGATCTCAGACACTATTTATTACATTTAAAGAACTAAACAAATAAAACTACAAGGCTTATAAATCTATCCTTACAAAAGGGCATGCGCATACAGAAATGACATTTCATCAGATTTGAATTGCAGCACCAGGATACTAGGAAGTTGATACATCTTGAGGAGGAATATCATATCTCATATCTTCAAATCTCTGGAGTAACCCCAACTTGTATCTCTTGATCTCAGCATGGTCCAAGGAATCAGGGGCAGCTCGGATGATTGAGATTGCCCCTGCTTGGTGTAAAGCTCCAAGAGCTTGATCTGCAGTAAATAGAAAATAGATTAGACAACCAAAAGGAATAAGAGAAAACTGACTGGTAAAATAACAATTGCAGCATCAGTTTAGGTGACATTGAACTTTTGCATAAATCATCGGGTTAAGTGTGTAATTAACATATTTTCTGAGATCCAAGTAAAATACTGAGAATCTGGGATAATATGTTTGGCTTCGCATTTTGCTCACATGCACTTTCAAGAACTGCGTGTACAAACTCAGTCAAAACTGCCACCAATGAGTTATGCTAATAGTGATAGAACTATTCTCAGCAAGCCAGCAACTATATTGGTTCTGTACGGGGAATACAATGAGGTACGCCTTGTACATGAAAAGATTTTAAAGCCACAATTTGCTGGAAATCTGTTAGTCCATTCAGTATAAACAGAAACTGAACACATTTCAATGTACAACCAGCAATAGTGTACTACAAGGGAATGGAAAAATTTCAGGCATAGGGCACATGCAATATCAAGACTATCAGCACATTGAGCTCTCGTTAATCTGACCTGATTGTGAAATAGCTGAAAGAGCTTTCAAAGCTTCCTTCCTTGTTTTGTCATCTTTAGCATTCCCCAACATATTTATAAGTTCCTGAGCTCCACCCATCTCCACTATTTTCATCCTCCTTTCATCTACAATCCAACAGACAAAAAAACATATTTACACTTGATCAATACTGAAAGCGTGATCCTCAAACTTCATCCCAAACCCAACAAGCTTGATATGCTATCAACTCAACGAATCCTAGTACAAACATCAAACATAGTGCAACCCAAACAAAGACAGTTTTGAAGATCCGAGAAATAATCACCTATAGCATTTTAAGTTTCTATTCATTAACAGATCATACCAACTGAATTCAACCCAAAATTATAAAAAGAACAGAATAAAGCTACTACACCTACCATCAACCGCAAACTGAGCTAATCTAGAAGCTCCCATCCTCTTAAACAAAGGATCCTTCACTTGCAAAAGCGACAACGACTGTTGCAACAGATTTTCCCCTGCAAAATGCATTACATCACAAGAACAATGTCAACCAAAAACCGCATACCGCTAGAATCAAACAAAACCACCACACAAAGAAACATCAAAATTAGTGAAAGACTAAATTGTAATACTAGTGAGAATGTGACAGACCCATGTATGGCATGATGTTGTAAGCCACAGCAGTGGCAGTCCCAGCAAACAACAACTTTAACAACCACCCGATTTTCCTATCGGCTTCTTGTTCAAGTGAAAGCTCATCTGCATATTCAAATCAAGCCTTTTAAGATATGAACTTGTTTTTTATACAAAAAAAGCGGACTGACTGACTGACTGACCTCTTGCGTTGAAAGATGAGAAATTGCGAGGCTGCCCATGTCGTATAGGGTTTCTTGTACAGTAATGCTTTGCACACTGATCAGATAATATTGGGGAAAATTAGATTGAGAAAATGTAGCAGTGTAGGTTTAGGGCAATGGAAATTTCAGTTTGGGAGAGGAAACTTACTGTGCTGAGCTTGGTTGCTAACGCGCGCATACTGCAAATTCACTAATCGAATTAGACGACCCTTTTGATAATTTGGGCAGAAGAAGAGGAATTGATGATGGGTTTGTTAGGAATTTGTATTTGGGCAAAGGAAACCAAGATAAGAGAGCAAGTTTTAAGGTCTGAGAACAGAAGATGATGTATAGAAGGCTGAAGCAAAATGGTGAAATGAAAAGCAAAATGGTGAAGAACAGAGGGAGAGAGAAGAACCAGTAAAATACTTAATCAAGTAAAGCAAGTTTTACCTATGTTGCATTTTACCTCTTTCTTTTTTTTTTTTTTTTGCGATTATGGACTGTTTTTAACTTTTTATAGACTGAGCCCAGTGACATTTTATTTCTTTTTTCAATTTCATAATTTATTAAGAACACAAAATTTTCCATTACTAGTTTACCAGAGTGAAAACCCATAATTGAACTTGAGTGTGGTAAAACTGATAGTCATTTTCTTCTTCCATCTTCATCCCTATCGAGTCATAGAGAAGTAGAGAACAATGGAAGGAATTTGATTTTCTGTTCGATAAAGAAGCGTGCTTGAATCACTGTTATAAATTTATAATAAATATTCGAATTGAGTACAACTGAGTGATTTTTGAACTGAAAGTTTTCAACCAAATAGAAACATGAAACAAGTATGCTGGCAGTAGTGAAAATTAAAATGCTATAAACTATGAAACTCGTGACAAAATCTTCGGACATCAGAAGGTGATCTTCCATATGGACTCTAATGAATCTGACTTTATCTCCACCTTTCATTCCTTCGTGAAATCAAATTAAGAAAACTCTATCTCCTGCACAAGCACATCAAACAAGTAGACAAATTATTCAATGTGTATGAAGAATAGTTATGATTACGCTTCCAGCAAACACCCAGTGAACTCAGGGAAAACAAACCTTTTGTTGGCCTTTACTGGGATTAATCCTCTTTTTTCAAAACTCTTGTAACGATCCTTGACAAGGGTGCAGCAACCCTTTTCACAAAGGAAAAGAAAAACAAACAATCAGACTTCCCTCTAGTTTTATAAATCTCAATCATACTCAAAAATGAAAACTTTTATCAAGGAGTAATAGGGCAAGTAATACACAGAAGTCCACTGTACCTTCAGTTTGCGGATGGATCCGGTTCTTTCTTCAGTCAAAAGTACTTGAACAGGGGCAGGTTCAAATCTGTAACAGAAGAAAACAAAAATTCACATTATATAAAATGTGCATATATATATATATATAGAGAGAGAGAGAGAGAGACTATGTAAACATACTTGTGCCTCCCCAAGCGGCGGGGGACATGACTTGGTATTTTTCATTTGTAGCTACAACATGTCGAAGATGTTCTTTTTTGCTTCTCCTCATCCTCTTTAGCTATTTCCTGAATGATATCTGGTAAGCTGTGACCAAAAGGACCAAGCAATTTATTAGAATGTTATCTTCACCATACTATTATAGAAGCAATCAGGTTATAGAAATACATTACCTATCAATTTCTTTGGAAAGTTTCTGCACCTTTTTCACTTCTGCTTCCCTTTTCAGCTGTTCCTTACGCCTAGCTCTCTTATTTAATTCGACTGTTGTCACCCTCTTTGTTCTAAAGGGCCTGTACCATTTTCATTCAAACTTGAGCTCATGTAATAGCTACATGACAGGAAGAAATATTGCAAAGTAACAGGAAGGTGAAAATGAACCAAACAAGTACATATTTAAGAAAGAGACATTTTCATATTGGGCTACTGAAGTATTGACAGAGAAAGAGAATGAATTAGGGTACTTAAATTTGTTCTGTTTAAATAAGTGGGTCATCTTCTCAGAAGCAAACAAACAAATAACATGGAATGGGATAACAGCAATGTCGAACGAAATAGGGCTCACCTTTTCTCAGATGCACCACCCTCATTATCATCCAAATTTTCTGGATTCATGTCATCATCACTGCCTTCATCTGCTTCAATAAAATACATCTGACAAAGCAGATAGGTAGTTAGGTACTATAATGCTCTCATATATGTATTGAAAATTTCAAGTAATATGAGAAGCGCAACACTTTTTCTGTGATTAATTTTACAACTCAGTTGAACTAGTAATAGTTCAATCAATCTCATTATCCATGTTTAAGTATATTGTCACATGTGAAGCCCTAGAATTCAGGCGTATAGCATCTCTAATGAACAATGTGTGGAAGCACAAAAGACACTCACTTCTTCTTCATCAATAGCCTCCCCTGGAACAGTTAGAGGCACTGGTTCAGGCCCCAACTCATTTCTATAGACTTTTTGCATTTCATCTGCAACAGCATGAGCCAATGCTTCCTGTATTGGCACAAGAGTAAAAATGGTAAACATGTATGACATGTAAGCCAAAAGTATCAACCACATAGAGAGGTGGTACCAAGTGTAAGAGATCGAGAAAATACCTGATGACTTTCATCTGTAGGATTATATGAGCAACCTGGAGGCTCAACTTCTACAGCAGGAATAGGTGAAGGCTTCATTTTCTTCAAGAAGAAAAAAAGAATCAATGAACATACATCAACTGAGAGCTATAAAATGTTAACTAAGAATGCGCACCGTATTAAGATTAAAAAAATCATTAGAGTACTGCTCCGGTGTTTTCTATTTTATTTTTCAAAACTGGGACCTCCTGTCACACCATGCAATCTTTATGAGAGAGGAAGCTATTGCAAATAGCTAAGTACGTACGGTGAGGGAATTCAAACCCAGACCACATGAGATAAAACCACGAGCCTGACTAACCCCATGTTATTGGTCAAGTGCACCCTACCAGTAATGAATTGTAGGTCAACACTGGCATATAGCATGCCAGTTCATGATGCTGCAATACCAATAACAAAAAAAGCCAAAAACCAAACAAACAAGAATATGATCATATCCTTGAGCTTGAAAGATGAGCCTTACCTTCTTGACCACATGGTTGGCACCACCTTTATCACTCCATAGATCAGACATGCCAGAAGTTGAGACAGAACCCTGAAGGATGCGAGATAACATTGATTAGAATGGCCATAAATTCGATGGGGCCTCTGTAAACACACATTTTACAATATAACTATCTCACCTCAGGGCCGCATTCAGTGGCATCTTTGGCATTTGTGATCTGTTTGCGTTTTTTCTTGGACTTCTTTAGCGTCGAAGAATGCACTGCTTTTACAAATGGATTTTTCTGTAGCACGCTGTCCATGTGAAGTACTTTCTCTCTGTGCTTTTCAATCTTCCTCTTCACCGAAATATCTGATCAAACAAAAGCAAATAAGTTTCATTCCACATTCACCCTTTGGTACAACTTTATGTATACTAGTCACTGACTACTGGTCGGCTCCAGATTATAGTAACTTCAAAACATAGATTTACTATTTGGCTGACTAGATTTCTATGGAGTGACTAAGCCAGAATGTCAAAGTCGAGCTCACTTCTACTCAAATTACCTACCTTCTAGATTCACTACCTCCAATAGTTGAGCTCGATACTTTTCACTACGAAAAGAAGGTCTTTTGTTCTAAATTAATTAGTCCTTTGTAACGAATCACGCTTGTTTTGGCAGTCATATAAACTAAAGTCACAGATTGACTACGACTAGTTTTCTATAGGGTGACTAAGCCTGAATGTCCAAATTGAGCTCATTTCAACTCAAATCACCTACATTCTAAATTGAATACCTCCAATAGTTGAGCTCAATACTCTTCACTACGAAAAAGGGTCTAGTCTTCAAAAGTAACTAGTCCTTCGTAACAAATCAGCAGTCATGAAATTTGTAATTTCACAACTTCAAGTAATGGTTATGAAATTCCACAACTTCAAGTAATGGTTATGAAATTCGATCAACCATGACAGAAAGAAACAAAATATGAAACGATTTCAACCTAAGGCGTGATGAAGGTTACAGAGGGAAATAGAAGAATAGAACAAGGGCATAAATGGAACAGTTATATACCTTTGGAGTTGTCGACGAAGAAGAGAGCTTCATCGGGAGCCTGGGAGAGATTGCCGCCGGAAAGAGCGTCTTTGGTTGATTTCTCGAAGAAGTCGTGGATGTCTTCCGTGCTTATGTTGGCTCTCCACGCCTTCTTTCCCTTCCGAGACGTCTTCGCTTTCTTCCCCATCGTCTTCTTCTTCTTCTGGGTTTCTGTTACTGCGCAGCTGCTTTTCTGTACTGGGTTGTAGAATCAAGGACTTGGGGGATGGCGGGTATATAACCCTAACTCAGAATGGCCACCAAAACGGTGCCGTTTCGCCCTTTTTTTTCTTTTCTTTTTTTTCTTTTTTGTTCTTGTTCTGACATTTAGACATTTAGAAATTGTAAATAAAATTGAGTAAAAAAATAAATAAATAAATATAGATATATATATATATGTTAGAAAGAAAGTCAAAAAAAACCGCAATAGGTGGTCAAGATGGTAGGGGTCTGGCCATCTGGGTGTGGGACCTCGTACTCGAGTTCGAACCGATATTGCTTGAAGTTTATTTCAATCTATCTTTGATAGTCAGGGGGAGGAAACATTTAAGGATGTCGTGTTCATCCTTTAAAAAAAATTTAAAAAAAGTCAAAATCCTAAAAATGCGCCTCACACGCGAGTGTAAACAAAGAAGCTTTGGTATGGTGTGTGCCCTCTACAGGCTGAGCGTCACCAACAATCTTGTCACTGTGTTCCGGTCCATAGGGAGAATGAAGATTGGGTTAGCAACATGTGTTCATGGCAAAGTTGGTGGTCCAGGGAAACAAGATGCATGATTGCTTGAACTCGAATTGCACAAATCGTTCACGACCTACTCCTCTTCTTTCAGAGTCGTGCATAGGTAGTAGAAGCGGTCATGGATGCTTTGCTGGCGCCAGCGAGAAGCAGCACCATACAGTCGCGCTTTGGATATGGGATTAAGCTGGGGGTTTCGATATCTTAGCATAGACAAGGCATGAGTGTTTCTTTTTCAGCAACAATGTTCTTCTAGTCAGTTAGTGATAAGAAATTCATGATCAATCCAATATTAGATTTACATCATTTGAAAACAAAACAACTTTACTTAAAAACAATTCACCCTATCATTGCATTTACATCTAAAGGTGATTGACCGTGAATATCTAGGTCACTAACTAACCAGGTGAACATGGCTGTCTTTTTCGATATGGGTTCGGAAATCAGATTTCAACCGTAAGGGGAAACGGATTGTTGGGCCGAGTATCTACTCGGGCCATGTTGATGGACTCTTGGGCCTAGTTTATAAAGTGGTCTTTTTCGTCTGTTGTTGGATGGTAACTAAACATTGTTTGGTTGTTGGATACGGTGAATATGGAGTTTTTTATTTTTTGAGAACGAATATGGAGCTTTTTTTAACAGCAGAGAAATTATGGGCAGTGGATGTCAAACTACCGGGCTCCGCATAGGGGTAGAGTACGGCAGAACTGGATTCATGTTAAAGAACCCGGCCTTGAGTTCAATTACTGAGGAAGATCCACCAAGATCGACAAACTAAGCAGTGGGACAAGAATGCAGGATCCTGAATGTTGTAGAAGACTTCAGGTAGATGCAGCCCAACTTTGCAGCAATCAACAACTCAACATATATAGTGCTCTGAAAAGCCAGCCTAGCTCAAGTCCTCAATAATGACATGCATTATTGATATAGAGGTTAGGGATCATATCAACTTGTTTTTAGGTCATGGTTTAGTGATAATTAATAAGTTTCTTTCTGTTATATATTGGTTCCTCGATTTCTAAGTCGTATAAGCATTAAGCAATGCTATATGCTAAAATGCAAGAATGTAGCTTCATTTCTTCCACAGCTATGTGCAATTGTAGACTTAACGCGTACATGGCTAATACAACCGCAGGGAACTCATTGCTTACATGAACAGAACTTACAGAACTATGATATATGTAACACTTTCTATTATGCTATGCAGTAAAATCTCTTTGGAGCTCGACTGGGGTTTTTACTTTCTGCTCTTTTAATCTCATACTATATATGATCTCAAATCTGAAACGCAGGACATCGGTTGAAAGTTGAATGTGTGCCTTTGATTCAGCATCTCCAAGATTCAACAAGAAGACAGCAACAGTTGAAAAAACCAATCCTGAAATGTCGTTCTGAAATATACATATGTGAACCTCCTCTGTCATCGCTGTAGCCTGTAGGATCTTGCCCTAACATGTGATGAAGAAGACACAACTACTCGATCTCTATCTCATTCACAAGGGACGTCTAACTTGCATGATCATGATCATCATCCAGGTTCTCTTTGCTAATGCTGTGCTATGCTCCATTAACAACTTTTACCGAATTCATTTATGGATCATTGCAAATCCAACCATGTCATGTTCGATGGTTACAAGTTTACAACCAACCCCGTGACCTAAATTTTGCGATGTTTTGTCACCAAGAGAAGTGGGGTTACAAGATTGCTCAACTCGATGGAAGTAGAACAATTAGCTGCATTCCTCTCTGTGACTTACGCCATGCATGATGGCTATATATAGAATGTTTTGTCTTGTACATGGGTCACCTCGCTCCAAGATGATGGGTACAGAGTTCACGTCCTTGAACATCACGCACAAGCCACCACAGCCAAGTATTGTGTCATTATGGCTCGAACTTACGAATACCGGTACCTTAACCTTTATCAACTCTAGTTAAGTTTGATTTAGAAGTTTTTCTGAGAGGTTTAACAAATATCGATCTTGTCGATCTGCACATATCAGAAGAAAAGAGAACATGATCGAAGCTAATTAGGCTACTATAGTCTACAAGTCTAATGGAATTAGTGGCGGATCCAGGATTTAAACATGGGGTGGGCTTCAAATTTGGCCGAAGGCAAAAAAATTTTTGTTGTATACCCATGCAAAGTGTAGGAGCTCAAGCATACGTCAATTACAAGTCTTTGGAAAAAATGAAAATAGGCGTCAATGAAAGTAGAAGAAAATTTAAAAAATAAGAGACAAATTAGAAAACCCAATAAGAATATATTGAAATCCAATATTTCATCGGATTCTATATAGGAAAAAGAAGATTAGAAAATTTATATTCAACAAATTTTAGAGATTTAAGCAGGATAAGATTAGAAAACTAGAAGGATAAGAAGAAGAATGGAAGAGTAGAGATGTAGTCGCATACATAGGAAGATGAGATGCGTAAAAGTATGAAAGTTAGGTGGGCTTGAATGCAAAAAAGAAATATATATCCAATAAAAAAATATAATACACTTTGTTTTTTTTCAATCTCAAAAACCTTGGTTGGGCTTGAGCCCTGCCTCCGCCCCTGAATGGAATCACAATCACTTTTGAGTACTTGCAGACCTATGATTCCTTACACTAGCTATAATCGATCAGACTTGTGATGAATGGATTGGGTTTCGATTTGGATCCAACATAAACGTTTGTAGAAAAGATGAACAAGGTTTTTCAATCTGGGATAGTATTGGAGAATGCATGGTCAACATTTCTAGCTCCGATATATATACATACAATTCATCTATGTACGTAGTTGCTGCTTGCCTGCTTCAGTCCAGCCACACATAAGGGGTACCTTGAAGCCAAAGAGAATAGGGTCATGGACTGAGTGACCACTCATGACCATGAGTCTATGCCATGACCAACCAACGCACCCTTTATTCATTTATGTGAAGTAATAACAAGAATAACTTACATACGTAATAATCTGGTATTATTCATTGAAGATAATCAGGTGCTGGTCTGAATATAATAGTATACGCAAGAACATGCATTACAGAATCAATGGAAAATATATATTAGAAGCTAGAAAACAATACATGCCGATATCGATCGCTTTCAATACAATATACCACAGAAGAATTGTTTTGGCTGGAATGAAAGAGGACAAAGCGATATAGCTGTCTGAAGTCTAAAGCTTTCTTTGTAATTGCATGGCTGCTCTGCTGCTCTCTCTCCGCACACAACAAGCAGCTCTTATATTACAGCAAAGCAATTCGAAAGGGGCATTTGATCATGTAAGCTCCAATTCTGGAATGACGACGTTTCGACAGTGACCCTTTTTATTCTTCAGGGAAGAAGAAGAAGATATATATATACATGCATAATGAAAATGACCTAGCTGGCTCGATCTTCTTCATCGCATTACCAATTCAAATTATGAATTTACATACAAGTATATATATCCAAACAAACATTTGGCTAATGTTCATTGTTATTATCCTTGAGTGTAGATATAGATTCTTCGTGAATTGCCAACAAGAAACTCTGTGTATATATGAACAACAGAGGCACTTATCACTCAACTTTATACTTCGATTGAGTTTTGTTTTCATTGTCACATTTGCATGTGAATGTACTTTCCCGAAGTGCAGCTAGCTCACGTGAGGATTTGCTATCAAGTCACAAGAATTCCATAATACTACTATACTATACTACAGGATAATTTATCTTAAAACAAGTAAAGAAAAATAATATATTGCTAGATAGATTGGAAGAGTTACATATTGTGTATATATATATATATATATATATATATATATATACGGTACAATACATTAACAAGTATATTTGTTGCATCCGGATATTGTGATTCTGTATGACAATACAAAAGTATATTAATCAGAAACAAAATACGCGCATCGCGATAATATTGGTTGAGGATTGCTAAACTATACATGTAATAATATACGAATAAAGTCATATATAAATATCATACTATATAATACATGTAATGGAATTATTTGAGTAGTGAAGTACCAAATTTTGGAACCCTAATGATCATAGAATCACATATATATGTTTCGTGAAGCAGTACTCTAAGAAAGATGGCTCTAAGTGGAGATTGGTGGTGGCATTGCTTGTCATTTTGTGAGATTCATATTCCATTTTCAAATAATAAGGAATGTCACGAGAAACAATTCTGAATAAAGAAATACTTTGGTTGCATGATTGTGCCCTAATCAAATGGGGTTCCCTCTTTGTTGTTATATATTTTGTTTTTCATTTTGATTTGTTTAGTCACATGATTGGATTATATACAGTACGACATTACGTACGTAGATAGACACCAAAACGTGTACAGGTTATGGGTGTGCACCATAATCACATGCTAATGCATGAGATTAGTATAATGAATCTTCTGTTTAGAATAAGGTTTAGCACATATGTAAAGGAATGTATTGTGTATATAATTACATATATTTTTGGCTTAGCTAGCTAGGGTTTTATAATTACTCCAAACGCTTTCTTGTCATTATAAAACATGTGAAGGAGAACAATCAAATCCTAAAAGAATCTTCTCCAAATTAATATCAACCTCCAACTTTTTGGCAACTGAACGACAAAGACCTCAAGAAGACCATATGTTATTTATCAGCACAAAAATTAAAATTATATGGTAACCTTTCATTTCATCTGTAATTAGTCTTCAAAATAAAAAGAGCCAAAGCAAAAAACAAAGATCGAAAAGTACGGGGCGTGAACTATTGGTTATTGAAGCAAATCATGCAAGTACCTGAGAATAATGTGGCCTGCAATAATATTAGTGAACCAGAAAGAAATAACCTATCAGTTCAGCAATATATGATGAAGCAATGTATTACTAGCTAATAGGATTCAAATGTATTATGTATGAAGACAAATTGCTTATCTGTTTGATTTGGTTCCATGCTGCTTTTCCTCAGAAAATTATGATTTCGATAAGCATCAAGTCACGCTCATTCGACAAAATGTTGAAGGTGGGCATTTTGTTGATTCATGCATGCCCTTAGAGCATATTTACAAGTGGAGGATATTTCATGGAGATAAAACAGACTAATCATGTACTGCCTGATTAATCAGTGACGACTGAGCATGAAATATATATCACATCAATATATATTACGTATAAAATGAAAGAGTATAAATGAAGCTAGCAAATATAAAGGTGTGAAAACTCGTTAGACGTTACTCGGACGAATGGTTGGCTGACACCTAGGCCGGCCAGCGGCCTAATTTTTTAAAACATTGGTAAATATATATAGATGAATTACTACTACATGTATATATAGTTCTATGGAGCTAGGGCAAGAGACAAAGGTTGGAGCAGGGTATGTGTATGGAGAGTATTGTTTGGTTGTAATGATTAAGGGGCACACATGTGAATAGGGTTTGGTACGTGATTTGTCCATGTCGAATGGTGACAATGTTGGGAGCAACAAAGGACTGGCTAGCTAGTGCAAAATTTGCTTATAATATGCATATGTATATCAACTTTGTGATATAATCTTGCTAGTAACCAAAAGAGTTTGATACATATTCTATAGTCTCGTGATATACACGGTACTTTCTCCCCATCTACCTGTCCATGGAAGTAGTAATAGTTTTGGGAAAATAATGTTTAACTAAAATTCAAAAGATTCATATATGCACCGGAGTTGAAACACTGAAAACGATTGTACGTTCTACGTAGTACGTACATATCGCAATACTGTAGTGTATTTGATGAATAACTGTAGTGACATTTTCCGTATCTATCTCACTCATTGCCTAGGTTTACTATTTCTGATATTGTTTTGAAGAATAGCAGCTACTGTCATGCTCATGTTCTAGTGTAATTCTAACTTAATCGACTCTAAGTTTATATTCTTTCAAATAATAATTTGAATCGTTACATACATTATTTGATGACATACAAAAAGGGTAGGAGTATAATTGTGTACAAAATTAATCAAAGGTTGCCTCAAAACTAATCAACTCCATGCATTTTACTCGTTTGCAATAGCTTTTTCTTTGCTCAATTTGGGTTTTCATAATTTCTCTCAGACCTACATGTAGGTTGTGATTGGACATGGGAAAGATAGGGCTAGCTAGTTAGATCGATGAAACATGATGGAAAGCTACTGTGAGTACTGTCGTGCAAGCGCAGAGATATCCTATATTATTACATGGTAGATATTTCGAGTCCATAAGAGATTACAAATTAAGATCAACTATGAAATTCAACTTGCATGTCATTAGAGTCTGATCGATGAGATATTGAGAAGGTGTTTGCAATGGCGCACGTGTAGAGAGAGATGTTGAGAGAGCGAGATGGAGAGGGAGAGGGAGAGGGAGATGAAGATGAAGAGAAAGAGGGAGAGGTTTGTGACGAGGCTATCTAAAAAAGCCCCCGTGAGGAGTGTTTGGAGGCATTCCAAAATCACAAAACCAAAAACATACATATCGATCCCTTTGTTTTTGTTGCTTCCTCGATCCCTCTTCTTCACTCCTTTCGATGTTGTTTGCTCGAATGGCCTATTAACAGTCACAGATTTCACCTCTATCACGAGTTCATGATTCCTCCCTGCTTCTTCCTATTCCATCTATCTCTTCCCGCCTTTACTTCTTAGTTTACCTCATCGTTTCCCATTCT
>NC_020497.1:18780914-18788217 GCF_000184155.1 Fragaria vesca subsp. vesca
CGTACGGATTTCCGCCGTTTCTCCACCATTCCAGCGCCGGCGAAGCCATTTCTTCTCCCCGGCATGATCCTTGACCTCCCCCGACAGTGTTAAAATGAAGAAAAAGGCCGGAGAGATCGCGATCGGAGGTCCACCATGATCGATCGTGAAGTTCTGAGTGAGATTGCTGCACAGACCTCCGATCGCGATCTCTCCGACCTTTCTTATTCATTCCAACACCGTCGGGGGAGGTCTGGGATCACGCTGGGGAGAAGAAGCGGCGTCGCTGGCGTTGAAATGGTGAAGAAACGGCTGAAATCCGTACTGACGTCCGCACCTGAGACAGACTATATATATATATTAGTAGCTAAACCTTTTCCTTTTATAGCATAATCAAGTGGTTTTTGGCACTTATTTAAGGAATTTTGATTATTAGATGAGATTGTTAACCTTTTTCCTCGATCATTAGAAACAAATACAAACTTCACATGCATGTCGTGATCGATGTTTATAGTTTCTAAAAGATGCAGAAATTAATCTTTCATGTTCGTTAGGGTTTTAGTTAGAGATGATAGATTTATATTGAAGAAAAAAAACGCACGTCCCTTAAGTTGATATCTTTTTGGTACAACAGGGCAGAGTTCATATAAATTTTAATTCCACCACTGCTTCATTTGTTTTATCAGTTAGCTAGAGGAGTGTAAATATTAACAAGTTCCCGGATAATCAAACTTTATGCTCAGCAACTCAATTTAAGGTGGAAACGGTACCCATCTATTAAGCAATTATTTATGTGATCTCATCAGAAGAGAAATTATATATGAGCTTTTAGAGTTTTAGGTTAATATAATTAAAGTGATTGAAAAATGTGAAAATAAGAGTTCAAACTAATGAGAGTAAGAGTTTTTTTTTTTCTTTTTTTCTTTTTTTCTTTTTTCTTCTGATGATCAGAGTATCATGTGAGGATTCCTTTTGATATAAAGAAACAAAACCCTAGATAGTATCATTTGGGTAACTCAACTAATTTTAGCATTTCTCACGATCATTTTCCCCACTTCTCCTGCAATTCATATGGCCAATGCAATCTTGTTATATCTAGCAAGGAATCAAGAAAGAAAAAGAGGATGCTAGCTATCCCAAGAAACAATTTTCACCAGCTTTTCATATTTGCCGATGTAGCTAGCAATCCACAAAAACTAAAAGTCTCACAACAATTAATTTGTACTATGGTCAAAAGGGCAGTATAGTAATTGGGTACAGAATATAATTCTTCATAATATATATTTTGTTGTGAAAACAAAAAACAAAAAACTGAGGCAGTCATGTGGGAAGCAAACAGGTGATCATATAGATTTGAGAGCTCATCCCCCTCCTATATAAACAGCTTTCAGAGCTTTTCAGAGTTGTAAGGAAGAGAAAGAAAGATAGAAGCATAAGAGAGAAAGGGAAATCAGAAGCTGAAAGATAAAAGAGAGAAAGATATCGAATCCGATATGGTTTCTAGGGAGCACAAGAGAGCAGCACTTTATGAGAAGCTGCAGCTTCTTCGTTCCATTACTAACTCTCATGCTGTAATTCCCTGAGGCCTTTGCTTCCATTGGCTTAAAGCTTCTCATCCTTAACCAAACACTGAATTGCATGCTTCTCCTTTTTGTTTCCTTTAGCATGTATACTCTGATTTCCTTCATTCTTTGCTTATATATACCTTACAGAAACCTCAGAAACTCTAGCTCTTCCCCAGTATAATAATCGTCCTTCAATTCTATCTATCTACCTATATGTTTTCCATGCCATGGTTTTCCTTCCGTTAATATGAGACGATAGTTTAATTGTTTGTGTAATCTGTAAAATGTACTTACAGAGATAGACTAGCTTGTAAATACAGTTATAGCTAGCCATTGTGTTTGTTTCCTGATTAATTTTCATTATGTTCTTAATTTCTTTCTGAAAAGTCTCATTCTATAAGCTTTATTGAGTGTGAATTGATGAGAAATCTAGACTTGTATTAATCAGATAGTAATTATTATTCATCTACTTCTATAATTTACTTTAAAAGTTTACAGAGATAATTGGAACTTCTCATGTGTACAAGGCAACAAAAATTCACGCATGTTAGTACATATTTAATTAATTATCTAAAATTATGATGGGAGAGCTAGCATGTACATTCCATAATAATTTTTTTGTTTTGTTTTGTTTTGTTTTGTTTTTAAAGTTGATTCTTTACTTTGTGAATATCTGGGTGACAGCTAAACCAAACCTCAATCATAGTAGACGCATCAAAGTACATTGAAGAGCTAAAACAGAAAGTGGAAATACTCAATCAAGACATTGCAGATGCAACTTCAAGTCACGACCAGAATCAATTGCCTGTGGTACTACTATTATAAACTCGATCGATTAATCCCCTCGCTTTTCCTTTTTTTCTTTTTTGCCTCGTTTACGATCTCATTTGATATTTGCTTCCAGTATTTCTGTATGATTATCGATCTAGTACTAATCGATACGAGGATATGTGTGTGTCCGTTTTATCATATCAGCAGGTTACAGTGGAAACCCTAGAAAAGGGGTTTTTGATAAACGTGTTTTCGGAAAAGAGCTGCCCAGGTTTGCTTGTTTCTGTACTGGAAGCCTTCGAAGAGTTGGGTCTAAATGTGCTTGAAGCTAGGGTTTCATGTGCAGAAAGTTTCAGATTGCAGGCAGTTGGAGGAGAAGTAAGACATTCAATATAAGCATATAGGAGAACTATTAATTCTTGAGAGAACTAACTTATTTTGTACTGCAGAATGAAGAAGAAGGTGAAGGGATTGATGCTCATGCAGTGAAACAGGCAGTGGCAGTGGCTATTAAGAACTGGAGTGAAAGTACCGAACAAGACTAATCAAGCTTCGGTTAACATATTAATGCTCTAAGTACCTTATATATCTCAATTTGGAATCATCGATTTCCATCTTCTTTTTTCTTGTGTAGCTAGCTAGCTAAGCTAGGTTGGCATGAATGATCTAATGATCTTGATCAAGAACTCAAGCTTCTAAAACAACGAGTTATGCGCGATTACTTTATCATATAACAAAATTCTAACAAGCTCCATGATAATTAAAAAAGACTGTCAACATTGGCCAATTAACTAGTGAATATAAAGTCCTTCCTAAATCAGGACTTCTCATCTTTGCACAGCATAATATGCGATTTTGGGTCAGGAATAACTTCAAGTCGAATATTGGTATCAAAGAAGCTATAGGGTAGTCAAACTCCAACAGATCTTCCAAAAAAATTAATAATTAGATTCGAGAATTTCGATTGAATGCTTTCAATCATACTATTGTTGGAACAGTCGACCTCCAATGCCAATATGTCATTGTTCATTTGTTCTCATATGTTTCCGACTCCAGTTGCGGACCTACTTGAAAAGCCCAATGAGAAGGATGATGCCATCACTGAATTTTTTTAATTTTATTGATTACAATGCTTCTCATATCACTACAACAATTCTCACCAAGGCCACATACAACAGTGGTAAATATGGTCAAAAACCACACATGTTCGTGTCAAAACCCCATTTGCCACACTACAACCACATATTTTGGGTATGTGGTGTATAAAACCGTTGTAATGAGAGAAACAGCCACACTTAAACTAGAACGTGGGTGACAATGGTGGGTAGAAATCATTATTATAATTTTTGTTTTTTTTTTTTACCTTTTTAATTTGTTTCTGGTCCATTTTCCGGTCTTTCTGGGGATTATGGTTCATATCGATCTGAATATTTGATTTCATCTCTCTGGGGATGTATGGGTTCAGTGATGTTCTTTAGTTGAGTCACTGTCATAATATCTGCTAGTGTGACGAATTTTGAGATCGATGATATGCATACACTCCCATCATTGAAACGCTAAGCAACATTCAGATAAGGTCGGCATTCTGAGGTTCTTTCGATTTTACTTGGTGTGCATCATGACGACCATCCTTGCATGCATAGAACAATGAGTGTGTTAACTCAGAGCAGAGACTTCTCAAGTTATCAAATCTGTCAAAATCAAATAGGTTCAATTAACATCGAAGCAAAATGAATAGATATAGCTAGCAAAGCAAAAAAAATTTACAACATAACCCAAACCTGATATCATACAGCGAAGAACAATAGTTTTGGTCCCAGATCTAGGAGGCGGAGAATACATAGCTACCATGAGTCCATCACGTTGAATCCACCCACTTCATCCATAACAACCAAATCAAGAGAAAAGATCGAAGAAACCCATTTAATTTCCAGCATTTAAATCCATAATTGAAAACGAAAAAAATCCTTGTACCTATATTAAGTCAAGGATTCAAGAATGGCCGGCAACACTTCTTTCCTCAGATCTGGTTTTCCAAACTTCACAGAGGCTATCACCACTAGGTCAGTGACGCTCAAGCAACATCAGATAGTTGAGATTGCCCTCTTTCCCCTTCATGGATGATTCATTGGATGATAAATGGATGGTTAGAGTGAGATTAGAGCTTGAAGATAAGACAAAAGAAAGGAGAGAAGAGAGAGAAGAGACAGGAGAGACAAGAGAAGAAGAAACGAGTCAGGCCAATTTTTATCAAACATCAATATAAAACCCTAAAATAAATACCCACTCATGAATTAAAAAAGGTAAAAGTATTTATTGACAAGAAAAAAAAATATATATATATATTTAATTGAAGCCTGGCCCTTTTATGTACATGATTTTAGGAATATAATTTGAATAACTATAAAACATTACATTTGTATAAAGAAAAACAGTAAATTATTGCATTCCCACACTTTAGTGTAAGAAAGTGTGGTTCGTGAGAGAAACGGACACCACCTGCCCCAATCTCCACATTCGCTCAAGTTTGTAGCAATGTCAAATGTGGCTAGTTGTTGTGGTGTATGAACAAATTCTACGTACCTCATCTTACCCTAATTATTTAGTTCCTTAGTTTACTCATTCTTCTGTGGGAAGAAACGATGTTAGTAAAGGATCCATTAATTAAGGCTTCTTAAATGTTTCACCGGAAAATAGATAAATAATGCAACTTTTCTTAGGTACCTATATGTATGTAATCATGTTGAAAAATAAACTTATGGTAAATCTAGTCATTATAGAATAAAAACCATACCAATGGAGTTCAGTATAATTTGTTCTTAGGAGAATATCACCCTTATTGACGGACTAATTATGGCATAAATCAGTAAGACAATAAACCATACCGAAGTGGAGCTCTTCATTTCATTCAGCGAATGCCCTTGTAATCTGCATGCATAATCGTGGATTCTTAAGTGCCAATGCCTCATATTTTGCAGAGAAAAGTATGTCTCCCTTGTTTTTGACTATGAACTCCAAAGCACCATTCTTGACCGGGGCTAGATAGGAACGCACATTCGTAATCTCTAACACATCAAGGGCATTATTTAAGCTCAGATTTTTGATCAAATGACGCTCACAGAACTTGAGCAAGTATGGGATTTGGTACTTGTCGGCTGCAAGGGACAATGCTTGTTCATCTTATCTTCAGGCAACTCCGCAGTATAGAGGAACTCTATGAAAGAATCGAGCTCATCATGCTTCAATTCAGGCAATACTATGAAAGTATGAAGTCCATGCCTTTTTTCCTTAGGGGTTTGCATTCTTCCGACGAGCCTAATCTGTTGTTGAAGTCTTCTGATCTGCTTCTCTACAACATTGAATAACAACGTACATAACATATGCTACGGTATTAACGGAAGTTGATTTTATGAAGTTTATAAGGGGAAAAAGATAGAGATATTCACCAATATGGCTTTGTGTGCAGGTATCGCAGATCCCTTATCACCAGAACGAACTAGTATATCAGTGTCAATTTGATCTTTAAACATAGAAGAGAAACCGAGGAATCTATTCTTCTCTCTGAGTTCTGGTATTTCTTTCAATTCTTCCAGAGGAGTAGTTAACCATTTTGACACATCCGTGAAATTTCTGACTTGAATTCCTCACAAAATAAGCGTCATTTGTCAATTTTTGTAATTGAGGTTAGTCTGAATATAAATTCTTGTCATTTTAAAACTCTATATCATGAAATCCAAACAATGAAATTCTCAATTAATGGAATTTAGATTCATAGAATTGTAATTCCCATAATTTTGAAATTTCTAAGGAAATTGAAATTATTTTATCTAAACGTACGCAACGTAAAAGACTCTGCGGATAGACCAATATGTAATCCTATCACTGATCCATATCTAGAATTGGCTATGGTACTGTATCATCCCGTAAATTGATACATAATTAAGGGCTAGCTGTTATATCCCTTAAATGATTACGTAATATTTGTTTTCATTGCCTAATAAAATTCATTAATACTATTGATCCAACCCAATATTAATTATGATTTGGCAAGATATATTTCATTATTTCGTAAAGTAATTTTTTTTATTTACTGATATATAGGAGTATTGATGTCACAAATCTTAGGTCTCATGAATTACGACCCCTATCACTGCGCTATTCATCATTTCTGATAGCAACTGGTACCCCCATATATGCATGGTTTCAATGGATCATATATATGAGTTGGCCGAGTGAAAAGAAACAATAATTTTAGCTGGACAGAAGGTTTAATTTTGCTGAAGTGATGCATTCTTAACCTTTTAGATCAACATAACTAATATCGTGCGGCTATACACTAACCCACACAATTTCTTTTAGCATCCATCAATGACGCCCTTGTAATTTGCACGCTTAAGTGCGGATTTTTAAGTGCAAATGTATCATACTTGGCAGAAAACACGATCTCCTGCATGTTTTTGACAATGTAGTTCAAGGCATTCTCCTTCAACGTTAAAAAGGAACAAGTATCCGCGACCTCTAAAACATCGAGAGCATTCGAAGAACTCAAAGACTTGTGCATGTAGCGTTCACAGAGCTTTTGTAAGTATGATATTCCGTACTTATCAGCTGCAAGGGATAATGAGTAGACATGCTTGCTCATCGTTTCTTCAGTCAAGTCACCACTATAGAGGAGTTCCAAGAAAGACTCGAGCTCTTCGTGATTCAACTCCGGCAATGTTATGGTGTCGTCGATAGGTGGAGCTTTGCATCCGTCTGAGTCCAGCATGTTGCTAAAGATTTCCGATCGAATTGCCTAAAGTAAAACATAAATGATGTAAATGCATATGTCCCAAGTAATAGAAAACAATATTGAACATAATCATCCTTACCAATATCAGGAGATATATATATATATATATATATATATATATATACAGAGAGAGAGAGAGAGAGAGAGAGAGAGAGAGAGAGAGAGAGAGAGAGAGAGAGAGAGAGAGAGAGAGAGA
>NC_020497.1:18788237-18800033 GCF_000184155.1 Fragaria vesca subsp. vesca
GAGAGAGAGAGAGACCAATAACGCTCTGTGTGCAGGTATTGGAGGTCTGTTTTCACCGGAACGAATTTGTATGTCGGTGTGGATTTGGTTTCTAAATGCAACAACAAGCCCGCTTAGGAACTTAATTTTCTCATCGAGTTCTTGTGCCGAGTCTTTCATATCAAGCACCCATGTTGACACATTCATCAAATTCTGTCCAAGATACATAACGTATGTACGTAGCAAACATATCAATATAGGGTCGATCAGGTTCAACCGTTCAAGAGACTAAGTTATACAAAAATAGTTTACTCAAAGTATGGTACAAGTAATGGTTTTGTGAGAACCAAAATGATTTAGCACAAACGTTATACATGTTGTGTGTATTTTGTGTATAAGACGTAGTGAAAATAAAGAGAATGATCATATATATATGCACAGAGTTCCAATGAATCAAGCCTAACGAAGAAAGATAAAATTAGCGGAGCTTGCCTTGCACAAATTTGCTCTGTCAATTCCTTGAGCAGCTTCGAGCTTGTTTACGAAGGAGATAAGGCTTCTAGCTCCCTCAAAACATGTCCCGCATATCGTATTTCTTGGAGGCCGTAATTGAACTGGCATTGTAGTACAGACGGAGCAGTCCATATCTGCCTTAATCTCAAACCTTGAGAAACCACAGTTACAGAAAACAAGAAAAGAAGAAGAAGCTCTAGGCCGGAGAAGCTGCTGCTGCTTCTTAATTTGGAACGTATCTACAATTTTACATAGAGGCATTCCATCTTCTCTTGCTTTATGTAGTGGTTTGTTGGACCTCTCCCTATCTTCTAGTTAATTAATCAATTTCATGAACCACCACCATGATTATTGCCTAAAGAAGATTATTGAACTGTTCTGTATTCGATTGAATTGACCAACCCAACCTTGACTTAGGCTCTTTTGAGAACAAGTTGGAGGGTGGGATCGTCAATCGAATGAAACTAGTCGGTAGCTAGGCCACATTTTTCGAGTGAGGTTCTGTTAAGATATATAATAACAAATATCTTATTGCTAACAGAAGAATCAAAAGGTTAGGCAGAAGAAAAGGACCCTCCAACGTTAGAACAGCAAATATGTGCAAAGCAATTAGCACGTCCCAATAAGTAGGCCAATGACTAAAACTAATAAACTCTCTATGATGATACAAACCAGTCTGGCCGGTTTGTTCACGCCATTGCACAATATGATTGCCACATTCATGATCCTCGCGCGGTGTTCATCATTGGCCGGAATTCATTGATGATCATATATTCCATTAGTAAACAAAGAATTATTTCGTATACCATATATACGTTACAATTATTCACTTTTTAGAGCAATTTCAATTTAGGTAGGACAAAATTCCGAAGAAAAGGAGTGGGCGGTCCCTCGAAATTTTATCGTGGGTGCCGGAGGAAGAGGGTTAATTTGTAGCTTCATGGTAACTAGCAAAGGAGAAAAGATAACGACTGAACCACTGCAACACCCCGGTGAGGGTGCTTGTGTGTGTAATTAGTGTTTACCGATTTAGGTATGCATATACAGGTTTTTTGAGTCATGTTTTGGGCGCAGCTATAGACTTATTTTGTACCTCTTTGTGGTGTACTTAAATATTCATATATTTGCATATTATACAACTGGTGAAGGGACATAGGGAAATTAAGAAATTAAAACAGAACATACATTAGGGACCTACAAAATTAACTAATAAACGTTGAAATGAACTCCTTGGATAGATGAACTTGATAGAGATGATGCATTTGTGGAGCTTTAGTAGTTCAGGCAGCCATAGCTAGCTAGCTTCGTGGTGATCGACTAGCTAACTACATATAGTTAATTTGCAGAAGCAGCAGCACCGTGTGCTTCTTCACCAGCACGCTGCTGATCATAGTAATGGAAGACCGCCGCGGCGGATAGGACACCTAGTGTCAAGGCTTGTGCGTGCATCCTACCAAAACAAGCATTCGGAATTAGTACTTGATCTAATTCATCTAAACACATTTTTTTTTATAAACTTTTTTATTATAAACGCACGCACCTTACATACGTTGATGATGTTTGAATCTATAATCTCAACATTATTAGTTAACCTATCTAACCAACCAAGCCACAACTCACCAAGACATATATATGATTAGCAAACACATACACACTTCAGAGACTTAGGTTTAGGTGGTTCTCAAGAGTACTTTAAATATTCATCAAACAATTTTAGCTGTTCATTATGATTCTACCGAGATACCAAACTGTCCAAACAAGCCCTTGATCGGATGAGTCTGAACATACCTAGCATGTATAAGCTTGAGGCTGGTCTTGAGAGGAGTCCTTGCAGTTGAATAAGCAAGGGATGCGCCAACTCCTGTTGCCCATAGTCCTCCTGTAACACACATTTATCATTTCAGATACTTCTGTAGTTTTACACAAGAAAAAAAAAAAATAACAGGAAACAAAATACAAAAACTATATGATAAAGCACCCACCAATGCTGGCCAGCTTGTTCTTTGAAACCCAAGACTGAATCGACTCCATATGTGATTAGTATCTTCTTCTTCTTCTTTAGCAGGTAGTACTTCTCAGGAAAACTGAAAACTAATGATCCGAGTATATGTTGAACTGAAAGAGATGAATGAGTAGAAAAGAGCTTTGGAGGTCTGGTATATATAGAGAGAAGTGGATGATATCTTGGGCACCGTGCTTCTGTTTTTTACTTTTGGTGGGTTAGAACTGTACGTACGTGGCCGCTGGTCTGGTATAGATGGTTTTATCTAAGCTTTTAGGAACCCTGGTTTTGATGAGGTAAACTATAGGCCGCTTCCCTTAGTTTTGTGCCTCTCTCCAGTCTTCAGTGGATTTCTGCCTTGTTTTGCAGACTTCATTGGATTGTGGTCACACCCACCTTTGGACTTGTACAGTAGTACTAACAAGGATTGTATAAAAATCTAGGAGCCTTTCAGAATCTGAGACTAAAAGATGGTGTTTGGTAATGGGTTTTGATCACCTCGAATACTTGAACTCCATCATTGAAGGACAGGTGGCAAGCAGCTAGCCTGCAATTTCATCCCATCAGTTGAGGGTAAAACTAGAGCATGTTTTTGTTTACCTCTAGGTGAAAAGCTGAGATTAACCAAGTGATCAGTGTGTAAGATGTGGATTAAGTTATAGGCTAATCATGTGCTTGAAGAGTTGTTTGTGTTTAAAATATTTTTACAGCCCCATGTTACTGGACAAAGGGTTATGGAATCTGGAGATGCGCACGTGTGTGATTAGGCAAAGAACTGAGACTTTGCCGTCGAAACCAGCAACGCCACTGGATTTGGTTGAAAATAGTGAAAGCTTTGAGCACTTGTCGGAAGTCAGTATTTTAAATCTCAAGTCTTAACCCCTTTACACTTTTTGGTGATTCCCTTGATAATATTTTAGCCAGATACATACAATGTATTGAGGTGACTTTGTATGTGTGTGTTACCTATAGATTATGGTTCGAATCTATCAGATCTCCATTGTTTTAGTCACTAAAGATAGCTTGAACGTTGATTTATATCTCTATTACTAAAAAATAAGCAATTTCTAAATTCATTAAATTATGTTATAACAATATTACCTTTAATGAGACAACTTAAACAAGTAAAACCAAAATTCATTATAATAAACTACAAAAGAAAATAAAACATAAAGATGATTGAGGTGAATTAAACAAAAAATAACTACTCAAGTTTCTTTATAAGTGGATTGTCAATTGCACGGATAAAATGCTAGTATATATGAATGTAGCTTGACTTTTAATACAACGTATTCAGATTATCTACAAATCCTAACTCGAAGAGAAATGAACTCACAAAATTTTGGTTGATATTATCTGTTGTTGCATGAAAGAACTTTAGTTGCTAATTTCGTTTGAATTAGTATATGTTGCAGATTAATATCGAAATCTTGAATTTAGACAATTAGACGATTTATCTTTGTATGGGTGTTAAAACTAGGTTCAATCGTAATGCAACTTTAGTTATGTGTATCTACAATTTTGTCTTAAGCTCCCTTGCTTCCTCTCAGTCGATTACTTATGTACAAGAAGGTAAAGCAAAGTTATTGATGCCTTGATGGAACTCGATCACTATCTGTGGATGATTTCCTTCCTTTGCATCTGATTTTGGGCCATTTTCTTAAGTGGGCTACACCGTATTCTCTCCCTCTAGCCCAAACCCAAACCCGCTCATAGAATTACAACCCGAATCCCTGTCACTACTCTTGCTTCATCAGTCCCAGGGTCTAGAAATCACCGACTTCTTCCACACAAAATTCGTGACCTTTCTTTTCCCGCCATCCCAAAACCAAGCTTCTCCCACACGCTCTCTTTCTCTCTCTAACCTCCATATAAAAACCCCAAACAGAAATCCAGAAATGAACGGAATCCGAAGAAGAAGTAACAGAAAACCAGAAATGGAAGCTTCCCTAAGAAACCTGAGAATCCAGAAGCCTCTCTCCGATTGCAGCAACACCGTCACCGTCACCGACAGCGCCGCCGCCGCCTCTACCCAGTCGTCTACGGCCTCCAGCGGCGAGATCAAACGCCACAACCCGACGCTGTCCTCCGTCGTCAACACGCTCGTCGCCTCCTTGACTGCCAAAAACGACGCCGTCTCGAGCCCCAGGGGTTCCTCTCCTTCTACTCCTCAGGTTTCCTCCTCCGTTTCAGGTAATTTCTACACTCGGCTTGGTTGTTGTGCTTAGTTTAGGGATGGAGAGGGCTGGGCTTTTGATTTCAATCGCGAATTCTAGGGTTTCTGAAATTGAATCTGTGGAATTTGGGATTGAGCTGTGAGGTTATTTGATTCTGGATCTTTCTGGTAATTAAGCTCTTAGAATTCGTTTTTAATTCGATTTCGGACTGAAATTAGTAGAGATTGGATTTGATGCCATGCCTAGATAGTAGATTCAACTGTAAATCCTATGAAACTGTATTTCGTGCCGATTTTTGAAGATTGAATTGTGGTTTCAGAGCTTAGTGAGTAAGTTTTGGGTTTTGTGAGGTTAGGTACCAGTGGATATGAGGTTTCAGAGCCTTCTTCAGTGTACAGTCGGAGACAAACGGCAGTGAAAAGGAAGATTACAGGGAAGGAAAATGATGTACCATTCAGTTGCCCTCGGACGCCAAAAACTCGGAATGTTGGGTAAGCCTCTGATTTCATGATATAACATTTGCTACTCAACAAGCTAACATGAATAGAAAGTATTCGACGAAGGAGCACTAGGATTATATAACTACTTTGTTCTTAAATGAGATGGGGGAAGGTGGAGGTTTATTGGTAGTTCTGTTTCATGACTAAGCTACCTTATTGTAAGGAGTTATTTATCAAACATTGGGGTTGCTAATATAAGAGTAGGATACAATATTATTTCTGAAGGAGAAGTCCTATAACATACAGCTTGAGTATTCCACTAGAATCAGCAAGCTTGACATGCAGAAAGTACCTGTTCCGACAACTTTTACTATTCCCATTCTCCTTTCTTCATGCTTTTAAGTTGTTATTCTATTTATGTGGATTGCACATAGATGATTAGACTGGTAGAAGACATATTTTCTCCATGCCAGATCATAGACATGTCTTTCCACGGTATTGTATGGTTTTACTGATGTTGCACATATCTATTGCATTCAAAACAGGAAAAAAACGAAACAAGATGGTTGCAACATTCAATCCAAGATTGATTCAACACCAATTGCTTCCACTCCTACACCTCGCGTTTCATCATCAACTTTTGGTAATTTGTCTGCTCCTCTTTGAGTTAATTCCTTTCTAATTGGATTGGTCATATTGAGATCCAATCAGAGACAAAATCAGAAACCTAGATTTCCTTTATTGAGATTCAGTGTCATATAGGTCCAGCTCTGTGCCTTTCTAGGAAATTCAATTGGCTCAGTAGCTTCTTGATACTTAAGTTGGCTGTATTTGGTAATGCTGGTGTGATATATAGATTGCCTTTGCTTGTGGTTATTGAGTTATGTGCCTGCTTAGTTATTGTTATAAAATTTGGTACTGAGGTTCTGATTGTTGCTCATTATGCTGTTGGTTAACTCTCTGTGTGACAATTTAACTTGATGCTATGCTTATATACCACTATCAACTCCTCTACATAATGCTCTTCTATGCCATTCAATTGATAACCCCTTTTGCTTTGGGACCTTATACTCTGCTTTTTGTGAGTTCAGATACCATTAATCGTGATGTATTTGAGCCTCATTCAGTGTATGGTCGAAGACAGACTGCACAAAAAAGGAAAAGCAAAGGGCAGGAAAACATTGGAGCTTCTAGTTGCCCTCCTGCACTGAAGATCGGGAATACTTGGTTAGTCTCATTTCCTTTAATATACAAGATAGTATTTGAGGTTGATACTGTAAGCGGAGAATAATTGGTTCTGAAAGAGCAATGGCTGTATACTTGAGTGATCTGCTGAGAGCCTTAATAGTTGCATCACCCTATATTCTTTAATGAGTGAGTTATGAAATCACAATTTGCTGCTTCTTTAGTGTAGCCACAATTCCTTTTTTTTTTTTGGGTTCCCTTCTTCATGCTTGTATATTGATATTCTATTTCTGTGGATATCTTACACACAAATGCATGTGAAAAAGGAATTTCTTGCCCGATTATTGACATGCCCTTCCCTGTTGCCTGAAGTCTTTACTGATGATCACCTTCCTTGCACTTGAAGCAGGGATAACTCAAATGAAGATGGACAGAACCGTCTATTCAAGAAATCCAAGGCTCCTTGTAAAACGGTATGTTTTTACTTCTTATCTTTCTTGGCATATGACGTGTACACTTGTTTGGTCAGTGTTTATCTTTCTCAGCGTTGTGCTTTTATGAGAAATGAACTATACATCCCCGGGTATGTAAGAATGACATGGTATTCTTCTGTCGTAATACACTTGTCATGGCTTATAGCACAATTACTCGGTTCTTTGAAATGTGGATTCGAGTTGTTTGATCTGAATTCATAGACTTGTTTCCAGTCAGTGATATAATATATGAGGTGACTTGGAGGATGAATGTCTTAATCTTACTATCTTCTAGCTTTTATATGTATAAAAATTGGAAGTAAAGCATAGAGGGGCACTTGTTCCACCTCATTTGATGTCTGTTTATTGGCTCTCAGTTGTTCAAACAATGCTGACAGTTAAGTTCCATAGTCATAGGAGGTTGTATGTTTTTTGGAACACTGAAATATTTGTCTCACTTTTGATCCATCTGCAATATGTCCAGAAGGTTTTACCAGCTAAAAAAGGAACTTCCGAGTACACATCGCCAGAACTTGAAAAGCAGAAAGCTTACTTTGCAGAGCTCGATAAATATGAACTGGAGGAGGCTGAAGAATGGGAGTTGGAATGAATGAAAGACCGGTAATGCTTCTTATGGAAGAGTAAAGCAGCCCAATCTTTAGTGTACTCTGTACAGTCAGAATAGTGTGCAGTTGACCAGTTCTGAAGTAACTACCATACCACCACTCTCTAGTTTAACATCTATGCAACTCTTTGATAGTTATATATATAGTTGCTTATGTAAAGTCTCTGAGCTTACAGAGTATTCAGGAAGAAAGTAGTTCATGGTTCACGGATAGTTCATTGTGCTTGGCCATGATATCAATATAGCACAAAGTTTTGGAAAGAAAATGGCTGCTGAATATGTTTCAAGTACATGTCCATCAGCTCTAATTACATATTCAAATGCTACTTTGTTAATTGACTTTTCTGCAATTGATTCTGATTTCACCCTGGCTTCCTGTGAGAGGTTTTATGTTTCCCATTTTGACCATGGAGTTGGCAAAATCGTAGAAAAATGCGAAAGTGTTGCTTGCGTATAGCTTTACCATAGCATCTGCTGGTGTGCCATTGAAGAGCTCCTGGTCTGAATGAAGAAGGCCCTTTTCTTTCAGCAGGTTCTTGTAGTACAAATTGTCAAAATATGTTGGGGTCTGGAGGTCCAGGCTTGCAAGATTGTTGTCATTTCCAGTTACTGGGCAATTGCTCTGTAATGACTTGGCAAAGACGGCATCAGTAGTGGTGTCCTTGTAGATGCGTGCTCGAAATGATGTGCATCTTGCCAAGCCTATGGTGTGTGATCCTGCCAATTGCAAGAACTCAAACTAGCACTTTCTGAAAACCTACAGCTGTTTTCATCATCTGCGTTTGTTACCTGAAAGTGCGACCAAGTCCCTCAAGGACAGACCTTGAGCAGCAAAGCTCGAAAGAAGACTGCTTATATTTGATGCGGGTGGAGGGATGGAGGTGCTTGCAGCACTCCTACTAGCACTGGTTGAATCTCTTCTTCCCAAATAAACTTGCCATGAAGGACCTCCCAACTGAGATCCAATTCCATGAAAGAAATGACTACATAACTTGGAAGATATGAGTTAAATTGCTGTACTTACATGTACTACCGAGTCGCGCGCAGCTAAAGCTAAAATATCAGCACAAGATACCACTCCCGGGCATGCCTTCTCAACCTTGGCTTTAATCCGATCAACTACTTCAAATCCTCCAAGCGAGTTGTTATTCGGAACTGCTGTTTTCTCACCTATAAAGCCTGGTGTATCATCCAACAGTACTGAAGCATCACAACCCTGAAATTTTTCGAGGAAACCCCAAGTACAAAATTTGAGAACATCACTAGACAAATGCAAGTGAATGAAGCTAGGGTATACTTCGCTAGTAGTACTCACATTTACAAAGCAATCATGGAAATGCAGGCGGAGTAACGAAGCCCCTATGCGTCTTTCGTTCTTAATGGCTGCGATAACTTCGTCTTGCACGATAGACAATGCATTTGGGCATCTAGGTAAGTAGGAAGTTGGAGATAGCTTGCCATTGATGGATTGAAGAACTGCACCAGCAAAGACCAATCCAAGGAGGAGTAACTTGTAAGAAACCATGCTGCAGTGCACTGCACTTCTCTTTTTTCACACACATATATACTACATGTTGCATTCCTATTAACCACAAAGATCAGAACTCAAATATGAATAGTTTAGTGATTGTTGATTACTTAATCTGTCATTTAGTTATTGGGATGTAAAGGGACTTTCATTTTCATGGTCCTAATGGAGCCATTATCAGAGTCTTTGTGTTAAAAACTGATTTGATAGAAGAAAAGAAATGGTTAGTGCTGCTAAGGGTACAAGTATATATATACACCTCCAATTAGTGTGATATAGGATGATATGTGTGATTATATATTACCTATGGTTTGAATTACACTCTGGATATAAACCACACTTTAGATTTTCATTTTACTCAGGAATTATTGAACAAACTTCCCACTTTTTATAGTGGTATGTCTTTTAGTTTAAAGAAAAGATTGAAGTGTCCCTCTTTTGGGAACCTCTACGGGTTTAGTCACACATGCATTATACATAGATAAGTATATATTTATACCCCATATTATATATTCACATCAGAGTGATCAAACAACATACTCATTCTTATTACCTGCAGTGGATTTTTCATTTATAGGGATAAGTTAGCTAGTGTGACTATGGCCCGAAGTTGCATGCAGGCTCTTTATATCCATTTGGCCTAATAAACCTCAAAGCATATCCATATGGCCCCAACATGTTTGATCCAGTTATCTTAAACCAACATAAACTACATCAACACTAGCCATCTATATCCAAAATTCCAAATCCTATGAGCAGCTTAAGGCCTGCTCACCAAGGAGGGCAGTTTTTAAGAGGCTGTGACGCCTGTGATAGACAAGTGAATCTAACAACTGAAAATTACATGTATCCTCCCTCACAGTCTTTTAAAACTTTCTCTCATACGAGCAAACCTATGAGCAGCTTAACCCGATCAAAACATGGGGAAGGGCTCGAAAACGATCAAAGAGATGTAAAAGAGTTCTTCTTAGGTTTTATGGGTTGTCTTGTTGGAGTGGGAACCGGAAAACAGTGATGTTCGATCAATGTCAATTGTTCATCACATATCTAGTACAGTGACCACTACAACTCCTGCCCGCAACTTGCTTGGATTGCAATGGATCCCACTCCCAACTTGCATATTATTAGAGCAACCCGATCAGTCGGGACCATCATTTGTCACATATTCCCTCATGATTTCGATACTACTGAATTCACTGAAACGTGAAAAATGCAAGGTATCTTATTATGAACTACTCCTACGTATACTTTGTCTACGAAGACCGGCCATGGAGATATTTAACATGCCCTTTCCCATCAAATAAGCAATGTAAAGCATCCAAACCATAGAGTTAATCAACATTTCCAACCTTACAATTGCAATATAAACCAAACAATTTATATGTACATGCGCATATAAATCAGAGATATATATAGAGGGAGGATCTAGAAAGGACCTTTGATCCTTACTTTAAGAATTTGAGGACTTTTACTATTTTATACTAGTAGATGACTTATGACTTCATTTAACGATCTTAACCGCAGTGGCGTAGCCAGAACTCATACTTAGAAGGGTCAAGTTTTATTAACTAACAAGTTAAATTCATATATTCAGTTACTCTCTAGTAATGATATAATTTTGTTTAAAAATCAAAGACACAAACAAATAACGCAAACTTAATTTTTGTTCTACATCAATTCTTAAATTGAACATGCACGATAAATATTGAAAAGAATGTTTTGTTTCTTAGAGATAATGTCAATGCACGGTAAATAATAATGTGTTGCTTCCATTTAGCTTATTTGTGAAGAAAAAAAAATCGTACATGAAATTTAAATTACTAAGGTAAGAAACCCTTGACACGATTTCTATTAATTAGATTGAGTATTTTACTAGTACAAATTCGTATTTCATCATTAACGTTGAAGAATATTAAAGAGGAGAAGAGTCAATTTATGTTACATTCCATTAATATCCAATACTCATTATGACTAATTAAACTTTTCTAAAATGTGAGAGGGTTCAATTGAACCCTCTGCCCCCTAGCTGGCTACGCCTCTGCTTAACCGTTGATCCTCTAGATTCATATGCAAGAACCATGCTTATAAAATATCAACTAATTCTATAATTATTTGGTCATTCAAAATGATGTAAATAATTGTAGGCCGTTAAATAAAATTAAAACAAATATTGTGCTAATTAAATGGTTAAAATTTTTCCATTTTTGCTAATTTTTTGTAGGATTCATATGTGGATAGGTAACTAGGGAATATGTGACTTTAATTGTCAAAATACAAGTTAGAACTAAAAACATCCTTATTTTAAGAGTTTAAGGAGGTCATCTCTAAAACATATATATATATATATATATATATAGGCCGGATATGGAGCGCATGTGCGTAAGTGCGCACGGAGTCCGTTCGCCACGGTCCGGCGCCGATGACGGCGCGCCTCCACCCCAGTGGACTTCAACAGCGTCCCCGATCACTTTCCCTCCCCGGTGAGTCCGCCGAATTCCAGTTTCCGGCGAGATCGACTTTATTTGAAATTTTGGGTGATCTCGCCGGAAAACTGGAATTCGGCGGACTCGCCGGAGAGGGAAAGTGATCGGGAACGCTGCTAGAGTCCCCTACGGGGGAAGCGCGTCGTTGTCGGCGTCAGACAGTGGCTAACAGAGCTTCGTGCGCACGTGCATTTCACATCGTTTCATATATATATATATATATATATATTTATATAGTCTTTCTCAGGTAAGGATGTATGTCCTTATTTATTCTTACGATGTAGATTTCCAATTTAGACTCACTTTTCGATTGAATTTTCACTTATCCACCGTCTAGTCTTTAGATACTAATGTATAGATCATCTCTGTAAAAATTTCAACCAATTTGGTT
>NC_020497.1:18800053-18820272 GCF_000184155.1 Fragaria vesca subsp. vesca
TTTGAGTGCCTTAATGATAACCAAATTAGCTGAAATTTTACAGAGATGATCTATATATTAGTATCTAAATATTAGACGGTGGAGATGTGAAAATTCAATTAAAAAGTAAGTCTAAAGTGGAGATCCGCACCGTAAGAATAAATAAGTATCTCTTTAACCAAGAAAACCTGATATATATATGTACACGAGTGACAGTGAACGAGTGACAATGAGTGAGTGATAAGCTTTGGTTTGGACAGGGCTACCTATAAGTCAGGTTGCTGTTGTTGTTCTTGTTGCTATTGTTGTTCACCCTCGCGCCCATGCAACACGGCATATGCTGAATTATTATTGTTAGATTCCAGTACTCCATTGGCCATACATTTCATTGTGTAAAATGCCATTCTTGTCAAAACCTTTCTCCCAATATATGATATGACACAATCAAGGGTCGGCAGTATTATTAGGAAAAGAGAAGGAAGGTAATCATCATCAAATCATCATCATCAACTTGATCAAAGTTGATCGGAGCCAGACAAAAGTGTCAAAGCGTTGGTTTGTTTCTTGGGGTATTTCAAGTTGCATGTCAACTTTGTTGTGTATACATATGAATGAAACGTTTTAATTTGATCGATCTTTCTCGTCAAAGATAAGGTACGACTAATGACATATATGACCGACATTATATTGTTCATATGTATACCTTGTAGTCGTTATTGCTCAAATTTATATCGCTTGGGGTTGTCTTGGTTGAACTCTAAGTTTTCGCCGGTTGATCTGGTGACGGTCTTGTGTCACTTTCGTTTTAGTTTTGCCAGATTCTAACCTGAGTCATGGGTAATGCTGTTTATCAAGTCGATAGTACATGAAATGATGAAATGGGCATAATAAAGTGACAAAGGTTATGCTGTCATGAGTGATGAAGCAAGAGCAATCGGGGACAAAAAGACACAAACTTGTGGTGCAATTTGTTGGTGAAAAGTTTAAAAGATTCAATTCAGTTCAATATAAATGGCGGTGCTATTCAGACAGGTAAGATATAGACAAATAGTAATGGATGGGTCTGTTACTGAAGCATCAAGCATTCATAAAACACTGATACTATAGTACTGAGGTTAGGTTGTGTTGCACCATTCATTATTCCCAGTTGACCAAGCTAGCTAGCCTGCTCGATCAAAGCTGCAAGATTCTTCGTCCCGTACCCTAGTTGATCGATTATCCTGTCGTCTAGATTCCAAAAAGATGAGCATCTTCCGGAACTTATGTGTAGATTTCAACCCACTGAAGCAGTGAAGCATATATACAGGTATGTAAAAGAGGCATGCATGCACCACTGGCTAAAAAAGCAAAAAGGCTAAATATGCATTTTTAGCTAAGCTAGGAATTGAACTTCTATGAACTTTGAACCGTTCGTTAAGAGGAGCACTTGTACAATGACAAGAACTATACAAATACATTCCTTCCACCCATTAGTGAAACGAAAGATCACCAATCCAAGCCCTTCGGCTTTCATTTTCGCCCATTTAAGAGTGTCTCGGTAAAAATTGGGTGTTATCTTCTGTACGATTAATATTGTATGTATGATACATATAAATCAAGAAATGAAAATACATTTTGATATGTTCATTGTTTTATCATCTTTTACAACTGTTACGTGTTCGTTACACTGTGTCCATGTGTCCCTCCGCCCTTGTCGTTACATATACATAATACCTTTTTGTTTTGGTTTTGATTAATTTACGAAGAAAAGATTTATAAAATCAAATCAGGGGGATTAAATCCTAAATCAAAAGACAATGCTCACTAGCCTTAATTTTAGAAAATTTATTCTCACTAATAAAATCAGATTTTAAAATTTCCAAGAGTCAACTTAAACAGCCGAAAGACAATTATACCCTTAATGAATTAAATAAACTATAATAGACCATTATAAGAGTTTATCATAAAATAAAGTTTCTATGACTGGATTCTCACGACCAATGACGTTGACCGGGCTCCGGGGGTCGTTGATCAGACTCCAATGAAAGCTAGGGGATCTATTAGGGACAGTATGGGTCTATTGGGGGCAGTATAAGGTCTGTCGAAAGATATATTAGGGGCAGTAAGGGGTCTTTTATAGGCAATATGCATGAGGTCTGTCCGGGGTTTACTGGGGGTAGTAGGAGGGTCTACTGGGAGCAGTAGGAGGGTCTACTAGGAGCAGTAAAAGGGTCTACTGGGAGCAGTAAGAGGGTCTACTGAGGGCAGTAGGGGGTTTGTTGGGGGATATATTGGGGGCAGTAAGGGGTCTTTTAGAGGCAATATGCATGGGGTCTGTCCGGGGGTCTACTGGGGGTAGTAGGAGGGTCTACTGGGGGTAGTAAGAGGGTCTACTGAGGGCAATAGGGGGTCTGTCGGGGGGTATATTAGGGGCAGTAGGGGGTCTTTTGGAGGCAATATGCATGGGGTCTGTCCGGAAGTCTATTAGGGGTAGTAGGAGGATCTACTGGGGACAGTAAGAGGGTATACTAGGGCAGTAGGAAGGTCTACTAGGAAGGTCTACTGGGGGCAGTAGGATCTTGCATTTTCTCCACCGCCAACCCCTCACCCACAACAACAACCAAACCTTCTCCATCGCCAAATCCTTCACCATGACGGTTCCTACCACCGCTACCCACCTCACAATTCACACTACCAATTTTGGGCTATTCAGGCACCATGGCCTTTAAAAACTCCTTATGCCAACCCAAACACAGCATAGCAGCTTCTGCCGGTCTAGCTTGTTTAAGCTCCCATAACTGTGAATTCCGGTTTTTCCAAATAGACCATATAATCATCCATACTCGATCAAACTGGTCCTTGGTTAAAGTATTAACCAACTTATTCATGAACTCAATAAAAGAATTGCCATTAGATGCACCTATATTTATGACAACTGAAGCCTATACTTGCTTTGCCTAATCACAATTAGCAAATAAATGTAAAGAGTCCTCATTCTGCAGATGAGAGCACATCAAGCAATTCATCTCGCCATCATAACCTTTACACCACAACCACAACCCTCAACCTAAGACGAAGTAGACCAATACGACTCAAAAACCTCATCAAATACCCTTTGAAATCGAACCCAATCGAACACAAAACTCAATCTATCGGTGATGTCTTGTGGTAGATGTAGGCGGACTTGATCGTTGGGGAAGGAACGTCGGATACGTCACCGGCGACGAAGAGTAGGTCAGTGCGATGTGGCGGAGCTTGGCATGATCTTCGGCTTCGGAGGAAGGGAGGGAGGTAGTGTTGGAGAGATCGATGCAGCGTTCTAGAGGAGGAAACTGAATTTTCAGATGACGAGCTTGAGAGGTGGTGGCTCAATTGAGTCAATGTTTGTCGGAGATCGCCGGAAACTGTATTCGGTATGAGTTTCTCAGGGGAAAGGTTCTCGGTTTTCTTGATTGAGGACTCGATGTGGGAAATCAGGTGTTGATGCAGTTGTGATTGGGAGGTGGAGTCGTTGTGGCTTTGCCGGAGCTCCAGCGGCAACGCTGAGCTTCACAGATCTGAAGGCTTCGGGCTGAGATGGAGGTGGATGATGTTGATTCTGGCGACGTGAAGCAAATGTGAGAGAGAGAGAGTGAGATATATATATATATATATATATATATATATATATATATATATATATGAAAGAGAGTGGGTGGAAGAAAGAGACAAGATATAGAGATAAGGGTAATTTGGTAAGAAAAAAAAACATAAAATGCTAAAAACTTTGTTAGTGGGAATATATCTTTAAGAGCCTTAGGGTTGATGAGAATTACAAAATCTGATTTTGTTAGTAGGAAATTTTTTCTCAAAATTAAGGTTAGTGGGAATTTTCCCTTAAATCAATTAGCTTAGGGTTTGTAATGAAACTTGACTGGTATAACTAGCTTCTCTCTCTTTGCGTAAGCAGTTTCCTTCTCCTCTTATTAGTTATGTTAAATTACGGAGAAACCGCAAGAGTCCCTTAATTTCAATTATGGGATTAGTAGATCATCCATTACGTACTTAACTGTCTAGCTTTGCTTTCTTCATCACTTCATGCACTTCCCCTTCCAGCTAGCTTATCACAACTTAAAAGTTGAAACTGTTTTGGCCACGATCCTCTGCAGGGGTAGAGAGGTAACTTGTGCTACCAAAAAGTAAATTAGGGTTTGCAGGGCGTGCCACCGCGCGGACGCGGAACGAGAACGGTGCGCGTTCTTGACTTCTAATCAGGCGAAGTAGAGCTCCGGTGTCACCTCGCGGGCGAGGAATTACGAGCAAACTATCTAGTCACCTGTGAATCGATACTCACTGTTTGAAGCGAGCAGAGCAACAATTGGGAAAGAGAGGCGAGTCCAGACGGGCTCTGAGATCTAAGGCGAGGTGCACTTAGAACTTAGGGTTTCGAGGATGCTCGAAGAATTGCAGTTGTTTTGTATGATTGATTGTGTGTGTCTACCAGATCCTCGAACTCTCTTATATAGCGATCCGTAAGCAATTCGCAGAGACCTAATCACAAATCCATTCGGACTCAGCAATTAGAATTCCACCAGGAAACGACTAGCTCGCGAGCCGCGCGATCCATGCAACACGTGTCCAAAACAGACTTCGCCTAGGTCTCGCTCACCGCCCCGCATCATATCACTGTAGTGTCGTACGCGAACTCGAGCACTAAGCGATCCTATCCCACGGGTACAGTCCATTTCCAACTCTACCTCGCCATGCACTGTAGAAACCTACACGAACTAGAACAAAGGATCCCGCGAGGACATCGAATCCCGCAAGGTATCAGAATCTTTGCAAAACTCCAACTCGCGTGTTGCCAGACTTCGCCACCCTTCATGGGCTTCGCATTAAAAAAGGGCCATAGGTACTGGCCCAAATGTTATCCAAAACCTACCCCGAGTCTTGGACCAAAAATACCCACTGGGCTCAAACATTGTCCCCTAGGCCTTGAGCTTAATCCATTTCGCAATGGATAAGCGAAAAGGCCTAAATGAGCCGTTTACGAGAATTCGTAATTCAAAAGGTGCTGACGTTTCGGCATCGTCGCCTCCCTTCATCATTGCGACTGTTTGAAATTTGAAACGTGCTGATGTTTCGGTCGTCATCGCGTCTCCTCATTACGGCCACCGATTGAAAAGACGTTACGGTCCGTCTCCTTTATAAACCTCGATGCGGGTCCCCACATCTCACCATCGCTTTCCAACCAGTCTTCTCCCTCTCTTCTGCAACCAACCAAACTTCGCCACCGGACTCACTCCGACCAGAAACAATGGCTCCCAAACCAACTGCTAATGATCCAAACCTTAACCTCACGGCGACGAGCTCTTGGTCAACCGGCCTCGCTCGTCGTTTTGCCAACAACCCTCCTCAAGGAACACCCATTTATTTCCTTGAAACAGGGGCAGCCCTGCTCGGTCCGACTCCTTCACAACCTCCGTCCGCCGCTGATCTGAACCACTATACCGCCTCTGTGCGTCGACCAATCCTTGCCCAACGTCGTGAGCCGGGAAACTTTGCCTCCTGGTTCCACCAAGCCCGCTCTCACACAAATATCTGAGTCGGGGAATGGCCCAGCGTCACCGCGGAGGACCGGGCATGGTATGCGGCTCGCCTCCAAACCGATCAAGCGATCTGGGAAGCAACTGGCATCAGCGAAGCCATTGTCTTGAGCTTCTCACTGCCTCCTCACGCTGATCGAGCACCCATCGCTGTCGCGGCCTGCTTATGGAACAGTGCCACCAACACTTTCGATTTTCCTTTCGGGGAAATGGGCATTTCTCTGCTGGACATCCTCGCCATCACCGGGCTGCCGATCCATGCGAAGCCATATGCGCCAGGCGACTTTGCATCGACCAAGTTTACGCATTCCTGCAACCTGGAGGCCCGCCGCGCCCTGAAAGGCTCGTATGGAGTATGGAGGAAGTTCTACATCGGCCATGCAGAACAACACGAAGGAGGTATCGCTTTCCTTGAGTATTGAGTATTGGCTTGATAAATTCATATTTTGTGGCAGTGCTCACAAGCCTACAGGGAAATGGATAAAGCTGGCCGAGGCACTCTACAATGGGATCGAAGTAGGGCTAGGGCAGCCCATGCTGGGCGCGCTCTACCGGACCCTGCACATGCTGTCCCTAAGACCCTTCCATCTCTCTGCTGGCCCTCTGTGGATCCTAGATTTATGGACGCAGCTGTACTTCCCGCTCTTCCGGCGAGCCCCGCTGGAATTTTTGCCCGAGGACCAACTGCTCGGCTTCGCGGTGTGCAGGAATGCTGCGAACCGGACTCCCCTGTCCTTCCCCAGCCTCTCCATCCTGTACAACCAACTCGAACCGCCTCCCACCATAGACATGATGGTTCGCCGGCGCCATCCTGAAGTCCTATCAACGGGCTTCTTCCCTCGCTCTGACTCAGACTCTGACGCCAAGACCGTCTTCATGAGAGCATCCTCATGCTGCGACCTTCAGCTCGCCGAAGATGAACAAGGCTTCGAGCTGTATGCCCCCAACCACTTCGCCAGACAATTTGGCTTCTCTCAAGGGATCCCCTATCCACTTTTCCATTCGGTGAACAAGTACACTTCTTGGAGGAAGATTGGCGAGTCCGACCGGGTCACCCCGCTGCAGAACATTTTCCCTCTCACTCCTGACTTGCTGGAGATTGAGCCTTCGCTGGGTGTTGACCCCGCTTACCTCTCTTGGTGGCGATCCTTATCCGACAACCATTGGGGGTTCCCAGATGATGCTGTCTTCGCTGCCATCTTTTATCCTCTGTACGACACTCTGGGCGAGTCAGACCGCGTCATTCTTGATGCCCAGCACGACCGTGAAGAGGGCGGTTCAAAGACTGCGACAGGGCTAGGCCTGCGCTCCCACCAGTTCTCGCTACTCGTCGCTCGACGGGGATCGTCATTCGAGAACGTGATCCAGCACCCGAGGTATGCCACTAACTGTGTAAATTTCAAACCGCCTTTATCACTTCAACGAAATACTTCTCCCTAACTCTCCTGTCTATCTTTACAGTCTGCCCCCCGCCGGAGAACTATCAGAAGACCTGAGGGTGCCGGAGACAAAGGAAAAACACCTGCTCAAGAGGAACCCGCGGCGGACCATGACGGTGAGACTGCTCCCGTCATTCCTCGGCCAACAAGCGGCGAAAGCTTGCGGAAGTGCCCTATTGAGGACGAAGAAGAACTGCTAGAGGATGAGCGATATCGGCAAGAACACGCTTTGGTAAGCGACCTTTCTTCGAACCAAACTACATTAAAGCCAACAAACGATGTGTTAACTTTGTATTTGACAGGTTCGCCGCCGCATCCGACCTCGCCTCGCTGTCAATGAAGGAGCAACATCGATAGTTGAAGTCCCAGCCCCGGAACCAATCGTCGGGGATCAAACCATAGTCACCGAGGAAATCGCCGTGCGACCCCCTTCTCCAACCGACACTCTAGGAGAAACCGGCCCGCCTCTAGAGCTTACCTCGGCTCCCGCTCAAGATGAAGATCTTGGCTAGTCCACCCGGCTTTCTGACTTTGCTGCCCCTTCGGCGGTTCCGCCAAAGGACTTCCAACCGGTGCTTGAGCTTTCTCCTCTACAACCAGACTTAGCGGCTCAGACCACCGAAGAACCGACAGTCCCTACTCGGTTTGAGGTTCCACCGCCCGTTCTAGAAATTGAGGCGGTTGCAGAGGTTAAACCAACCACTCCGGCCCCAACGAGAACATCTGGCGAGGCGGCTTCTTCTTTGGCTACCCGAACCGCTCGTCTTCGGGCCCGGACTACCCCGCCGTCCGATCCAGAGCCCATTCGCCTGGCTCGGGCTTTCTTTCACGAGTTACTGCGCCAAGGTCCCCATATGAACGTATTCGACTTGGTGAGGCGCGCCCGCGAGGCCCATGAAGCTCTGATTCGGCACCTCGCTGGCAGCAACCCTGCTCTAGACCATGTGTTGGAACTTACCGACGCTGTCGAGCTGTAGGCTCGCCGAGTTCAAGATGGCAGCCCTTTTAGCCGAGCTTGAAGACGCTGAAATCCCTGAGGCGTCTTTAGAGAACCCATGCACTGTCTATGCTCGGCAGGTGGAGGTCCTGGAGGCTCAGATAGCGGAGCTGCAAGCTCAGCTTGCTCAGGCTCGCCAGAACTTGGCCCGAGCTGAAGAAGCAGAAACCCGCGTGCAGGCCGCGGAAGAGACCCAGGAAGCTTTGGACTCGGCTATTGCTGCTGCCGACGAAACCCAAGCCCAGGCGGATGTTGAAGAGTTGGCCTTAGAAGGCCTTCTCATAGATTTGTATAGGGCTTCTAGGCGGGTTTAGGCCTGACCAGCGCTTTGCCCCCTTTGTACGAACCTTTTATAATATTATTATTAAATTAAATCTTTCCCGCTCTTGTCAATTCTTGTGTAAGAACTGCCTTCCCAGGGAAAAATCTTCTTCCAAGATTTAGTGGGGGTTTCCAATGCAACTACTCGCTTGGAACGCGGGTAGTCATTATGGAACAACGCGTCCGACCTTATCTCCAAAGCTCATATCTCGGAGCAAATCGCTGCATGGAGGACATCTGTTGAAAGGAAAATCACCCCTCTCGCCTATAAAAAGAAACGCTTGGCCGGGGCGAAGTACCAGTTAAGTCTTTGCCCCCTTGCCATGGGCTCTTATACCCTTCTGTTCATCCTCTTGTCCCTTCTTAAAGTAAAGCCCCCGCCTCACATTTTCACTCTTCGTTTTTTCTGATTCTGAAAATCTACTCTCAGGCCGGGAGTGATTCTGAAAATCTACTCTCAGGTCAAGCCTTTGTTTGGACGAACTAATGGTTGGGTACCTCCGCATCCGCTTGGGCTTCAGGTTCTGGTCAGTGCCTTTCAAGCACTTTCCAGGCGTGACCGGTAGCATGAGGGACCCTGGTCCAGTGGACCTCTAGCTTCCCAACAATTTGTCTTAGGTCCGGGCTGGTGTCAAGCCTCGTGCTGGTCTAAAGAAGAGGAACGTTTGCCAACTTTAAACGAAGGATGCGGCAGCAGTCTCTTCTTCAACCCTGCAAGATATGCGGGTTGAGGCCTCCAATATCTGTAGATCTATGCCTTCGTTTGTAAACATAGCTTAATTTCACCCTTTCTGTCAATGTAGTTGCCTTGGCCGCAAAGCCAATGTTCGAAACTTATATTGAACAACGTCAAAAGGCCAAAACAAATAAATTTATTGTTTTTTAGGGCCTCTGGAATAGGCCCCAATCTTGTACTTGTCTTTGCGTTTAGACTTTGCACGTTTACAGACAATGAAGAAAAATAGAGTTATCCTTTTTTACTTTTTTAGGGCCTCTGGAATAGGCCCCAATCTTACACTGGCCTTTTTAGGCTGGTATGTTATAACGTACTCTATCACTCTTCTATCCCGGATTGCCCCCTAGTGTTAGGCGGTGGAGCGAGAACGCGATGGCGCGTAGCACTATTGACTGTGGTGACGGGGTCTGGGGGAGGCGGAGGATCCTCGCGTTCCCAAACTCCGGCAATGTGGCGCTTGAGGAAGCGGCCATTAATAGGATTGCGATGAATGGTACCGTCCAAGTCGCGCAGGTGGTATGCCCCCTTGGGGAGTATACGATGAATAATAAAGGGGCATTCCCATCGAGCGGACCACTTGCCCCGACCGTCGGTTTTGTCCCCAAGTGGGAGTACCGCGCGCCACACTTTTTGGCCCTCAACATAGCTCCGTCCGCGCGTGACCTTATCATACGAACGTGCGATGCGTTGTTTCTCGAGGACGAGGTTGTTGAAAGCGGTGACGCGGTGCTCGTCAAGATCTTCAAGTTCCTGCCACATGGCCTGGACGTAATCCTCGCCAAGTAGTTGATGCTGTTTCTGAACGCGGAGTGAAGCGATATTGATTTCAAGGGGAAGGACGGCATCGTGGCCGTACATGAGAGCGTACGGGGTGGTATCCGTCGGGCCGCGCTTTGAAGTGCGGTAAGCCCACAAGGTGTGGTAGAGTTCCTCATGCCAGACACGCGGGTTCAACTCCAACATTTTGCGGAGGATGCCGAGGATGACTTTATTACTAGCTTCCGCCTGGCCGTTGGACTGTGCATAATATGGCGTAGAGTGGAGAAGCTTGATTCCGTAGTCGTTTAAGTACTTAACAACTGAATCAGCCATGAAAGCTGCCCCCCTGTCCGTAACGATGCACTCCGGGATACCAAAGCGGGAGATGATATTGCGGAAAATAAAGTTGCGCACCGAGTTGGCGGAGGCAACCTTGAGTGGTTCGGCCTCGACCCATTTGGTAAAGAAATCGGTGGCGACGATAATGAACTTATGCTGCTCAGAAGAATGGGGATGAATGATGCCAATGAAATCTATCGCCCAACCGCGACCCGGCCAAGGTTTAATGATAGGCTGCAACGGGATGTTGGGAATATGTTGCACTGGTCCGTGAGCCTGGCAGTCTTGGCAACCTTTGGCGAAGGCAATATAGTCTTTCAGAATGGTTGGCCAGTAGTACCCATGGCGACGGATTAACCAACGCATTTTTGGCCCGGCCTGGTGCGAACCGCAAACTCCACAATGGACTTCGCGCATGATACGTTTAGCATCGTTCCCATACACGCAGCGGAAATCGTTTCCGTCTTCCCCACGCCACCGGAGTTCGCCATTGCGTAAAACAAAATTTAAGGCGAGGAAACGTATTTGCCTGGAGTGAGCGGCGTCGTTGGGGTTCTGGAGGTAGGCGATAAATGGTAGCCGCCAATCCTCGTCGATAGGGTCCAAGACCGCAACTTCGGGGGTGTCGGCCTGAAATTGCCCCCTAGCGATGAAAGAGGGAAGCGTGCGGCGTTCGACTTTGAGCAAACGTTCGCGCACGCCGTCGCGCAGGCTGAGACCGGACGCTACTTTGGCGAGCTCGTTGGCGGCGAAGTTGAACTCACGTGGGATGTGCTCGATGTAGACGTCGTCGAATCGGTCCAACACCTCAAATGCCTTGCGCAGGTATGGCTCAATGGACGAGCTTAAGCACTTAAACTTTTCCACCAGCTGGTTAACGACCAACAACGAATCGCCAAAGATCTGAACCTCGCGGACTCCTAAATCCAACAAAATCTCTAGGCCGATGATCAGCGCCTCGTACTCAGCCTGGTTGTTGGTGCATTTGAAATCGAGCTGGAACGAGTAGGAGAAACGATCTCCAGCGGGATTGGCTATGGCTATCCCGGCTCCGGCCGCGGTATCAGTTCGTGAACCATCAAAGTACAGGGTCCATAGAGCGAGTGTCACGGTAGCGAATTCCAACTCGCGAAACGCCGTGAGCTCTGAAGGTGGGTGATGAGCGAGAAAGTCTGCTATTGCCTGTCCTTTTACTGCCTTTTGCGGAACATATTGCAACGAGAATTCAGACATGGCTAAGATCCACTTGCCGATGCGTCCCCGCAGGATAGGGCGGGAGAGCATGTATTTGACCAGGTCGGATTGAGCGATCACAACCGTGGTAAAGGCAAGCATGTAATGGCGCAGCTTGCACCCTGCAAAATATAGGGCAAGACACAACTTTTCCATAGGGGAGTATCGTGTCTCGCACTCAGTTAACACCCTGCTAAGGTAATAGACAGCGTGTTCTACCCCGTTCACATCGTCTTGGGCCAGAAGTCCGCCAATGGACAAGTCGGCAGCGGCGATATAAAGTTTAAGCGGGGTACCGTCGCGAGGAGGGATCAGGACTGGTGGGTTCGTCAGGTAGTCCTTGATCCGATCGAAGGCCTGTTGATGTTGTGGTTCCCAGACGAACTCGGTTGCCCCCTGGAGCTTGAGGAGGGGTGAAAAAGGCTGGACCTTCCCTGCCGCATTTGATATGAAACGGCAGAGAAAGTTGATTCGCCCGAGCAGCTGTTGGAGCTCCTTTTTGGTGGTGGGGGGCGAAACGGTGATTACCGCCTGTGCCTTGTCTTTTGGGATTTCGATGCCTCTTTGATGCACTAGGAAACCAAGGAAATCACCGGCCTCCGCGAATAAAACACACTTGGCGGGGTTCATCTTCAGGTTATGTCGGCGCATCCGTGTAAACATCTGCCGCAGGTCCTCAACGTGGGTTGCCCGTGTTTTGGTTTTGACTACCACATCGTCGATGTATACTTCGATCAACTTTCCCAAGATGTCATGAAAATGAGGTTCATGGCGCGCTGGTACATTGCCCCCGCGTTTTTAAGTCCGAAAGGCATGACAACATACTCGAACGCGCCGGCAAAACCAGGGCAGCGGAAAGCGGTCTTGTGTCGATCTTCCTCAACGACGGGAATCTGATGGTATCCAGCCGTTCCATCCATAAAGGATAACACTTCGTGCCCCGCGGCGGCATCAATGAGTAGGTCAGCCACAGGCATGGGGTATATATCCTTCGGTGTTGCATTGTTTAGGTCGCGGTAATCAACACAGACACGCATCTTGCCATTTTTCTTGCGAACAGGGACAACATTGGACAGCCACTCGTTATACTTTGCCACGCGAATGATGCCCGATCGGTGCATGCTTTCGATCTCCTCCTTGACTACGATCTGAGTCTCAGTTCGCATGAATCGGTTGTCCTGCCGTACTGGACGTCGGTCGGGATAAGTTGGTAACCGATGGCAGACCAAGTCCGGGGACAAGCCGGGCATGTCTTCGTATTTGTCGGCGAAGCAATCCCTGTATTTGCGTAACAGGGCCAGAAGGGCTTCCTTTTCTTCTTTCGCCAACTTAGCACTAATAGAAATAAGTAAGGGTTTTTCTGCAGTCCCTACGTCAACTTGTGAAATGGGGTCGCTGACTTGAGGTGGTGTGTCATCCAAGGCGGCGGGAGCTAAGTGAATAACTTCCTCCTTGGTATCGGAATGATCCACCACTTCATCTACATATTCCATAGTCGTGACCTTGTCGTAGGTTTCGCGTTCTGCCCAGCCTCGCGTGCCTCCTCTGAGAAGGCACTATTCATCAGAACGGGGTGTGGGATTCGCGATGGTGTGAGGACGTTGCAAATCGTCCTTTGCCTGGGTAAGTCCCCATCGCGTTAGATTGGAGGCCGTTATTCCATATGGCCGGCTCTTGTTATCGACGCCTTGAACATCCAAGGACTTGCCAGCCTCGCGTGCCTCCTCTGAGAAGGCACTATTCATCAGAACGGGGTGTGGGATTCGCGATGGTGTGAGGACGTTGCAAATCGTCCTTTGCCTGGGTAAGTCCCCATCGAGTTAGATTGGAGGCCGTTATTCCATATGGGCGGCCCTTGTTATCGACGCCTTGAACATCCAACGGACCCAAGTCTGTAGTATAATATCGGGCATCATTGAAGTTGGCGGAGATGGAGAATGGCCGCGGGTCGGCTTTGATGATGACTGCTTCACGGTTCTCGGTGTCCCAAATCATGAGTTCTTGGTGCATGGAGGAAGGCACGCAGAAACTTCTGTGGATCCAATCTCGGCCAAGAATCATGCTGTAGGAGGAAGTGCATTCGGCGACGAAAAAGGTGTAAACCCGTGATGCCGGCCCGACCTTGACCCGTAGAAATAGCAAGCCTAGGGTTCTGGACACTTGCCCGGTGAAGTTCTTGACTGTCAAGGACGTGGTTTGGATCATCGAGCGCGGGATGTCTAGGAGTCCCATGGTACAGGTTGTGACAACATTGACCGCGTCACCGGTGTCGACCATGACTTTGTTGATCATCTTTCCTTCGACTTCGGCCGTGATACACAGTGGCCGCATGTGAGTGGCCATGTCCAAAGTTGGTGTGGAGAAGGTTAGAGTTTGCTTATGTTTGATGCTGCTCATAATTTCCACCTGTGGGGCGTCGTCGGCCTGTACCGGAACTGGGCCCATTTCGCTGCTGCATGGCGGGGGTATGCTATTGACATCCTCGCTGCTGACGGGAATATCCGCCGCACTGCAGGTTGTGTTCGGTGGAAGAGCGTATCTTTCCGAAATGAAGAACACCATCCCGACTTGAAAGGAGAATTGTTCAAGGACTGGGACTAGGGGAGTGTCAATGATCCCGTGTTCCCCTTCGAGCACCGCGAAAGCATCTGCTTCGCGGCTAAACCCTTCATCAGCACCCCATCCTGAGACCTCTACCATATTACAGGTGAATGATTCTGCCTGCTCTTCATCCCGGTCTTCCTCTAGGTTAAGTCGAGGTTCTGAATGTGCCTCGTCGTCTTCTGAATTCTCGCGGAAACACTGGGCCATTTGTTGGGCGAGGTTAGGACTGGAGGGCGCCTGTGCGGCTATTGGTGGCTCTTGAGCCTCGGGTTGCCGCGGACGCCATACTGACTTGGTTGAAGGCTGGTGGTCCTTGGCGGGTTGTTTGTCTGTTGCCAAAGGAGCCTTATCGCTGTCTTCCTTTTTCAACCGTTGTAGGGCGGATACTCGGGGAACCATCCGAGTCTCGGGCTCCGGGGTGGACCGTGTCCGAGGCTGGTGTGGTGGTGGTGGCTCCCTTCTGATATTGGCTTCCGGATTTTGACGTTCCCATTGCTGTGAGGGCTGAGACGATTCGCGTTTGGACTCTGGATCCGGGGTCGTGAACAGTTTACGCCTAGGACCGGTAGGCGAGTCCCTTCTCCGCTCAGGCTCCGGTGACGGCCTGCGCCTGGAAGGTTGTTGATCTCTCCTCTTTTCAGGCTCTGGTGACGGTTTGGGCCTAGCAGGCTGTGGATCCCTTCTTCTTTCAGGTTCTGGTGATGACCTGCGCCTGGAAGGCTGTGGATCCCTTCTTCTTTCAGGTTCTGGTGATGGCCTGCGCCTGGAAGACTGTGGATCCTGCTTTGGTGGGACCATGAGTCGGCAAAAGACGTTTACTTTGGGTGCAGGCTCGTCGCTGAACTGCTCGCAAATCCTTGGGGGTGTGACAGGTGGCATTTGAAGGAATGCGCGCAAACCCTCTGTTTCCCTCCACATCCGTTCAGGCGTCTGTGCGAGCTGTGAGGGGCGTACAGCACCCTCTTCGACAGCCCGTAAGGCACGTAGGATACTACCGTATCGCTTTTGGAGCTTTCGCTTCTTAGACCTGCTGATGGTGACTGCCTTGCCCCCTTGCTGTGTGTACCAGACTCCATCCTTGATTGCGGATTTGGACGTCGGGGGAATATAGGGGTCGGTTAGGACGCCTTTACGAGGGCTCGAGGCCTCGTTGTTGTGACGCTCACCGCTGGAGTCTGACATGTCCATCTCACTTGTGGCAGGGGATGAAGGTACCGCCTCTGCCCAATGTGTATAGACGAACGTCTCGAGACGTTCAATCCTCCTTTCCAGCGCTTCTCGAGTCCTGGGACTCATAGGCTGGGGATCTTCAACGGGGAACGGTCCATCGTCCCTCATGACTGCTTTGCCCTTATCTTTGCGGGAGGGGCGGTCTGGTTCGAGCTTAGCGATCAACTGTCGAGCTGGGTCGTCTGCTTTCCCCTGCTGGTTATTCAGGACAGTATAGTTATTCGCCGGCCGTTTGCGATTTCGGCCCGGTGGTTCAGGTAAACCTGCATTTGGCGACAAATCTAATGTGATTCTTCGCTGACCGACTCGAGGCCAAGCGAAGTCAGCCGTTGCGATCATGAAGTCGCCCTTATTCTCAAAGCGAATATACCCGAGGTCGAGCCAGTCTTGAACCTGGTCTCTAAGCTGCCGGCATTCGCTGGTTCTGTGCCCCCAGCTGTTATGAAACTTGCAGTGAATGCGCCCCTCCTTATATTCTATGTAAGGCAAAGATTAGCCACTGTGACGAGCCCATCGTCGATGAGATCGTCTAAAACCTCATGTGCAAGATCTTCGTTGTAGGTGTATTGGCGACGTGGCCGGCGGGTACTGTCGTCACCTTCCTCGCGGCCCCTTTTAGGTGCCCGGCGTCGATCGTCGTCCTTGGTCTGATTGGCCCAGTTTACCTCAACCATGCCAACTACAGGCGGGAAAGGGTCTATATCAACCAATGAGGCCGTACTACCCGGTGTTTTCATCTTTAGCTCGCCTGAGTTCAGCCATGTCTGCAGCTAGTCTCGAAGCTTGACACAATCTTTGGTGTCATGATTGTAAACATTGTGGAAGGCGCAGTACTTCTTGTCCTTCAACTCCTCCTTGGGCGGGATCTTATGATCCAGGAGCACATATCTTGCCTCTATCAGGTCATTAAAGACCAGATGGGCGTTGTTAGCATCATAGGTGTACGACTCGTATTCTGGCTTGGTCCATGCAAAGGACTGGATGGTGATTGGCTCACGTGTCATCTTCAGGTTCTTCAACTTATGAGCTAATGGCTTGCCAGTCAATTCTACTGCGCCAATGTCATCCAGGTCCTGATCCGTATGAACTCCCTCAGGTCTTTGATAATATGGATCATGAGTAGGGGTCTGTATGTTTAGTGCCCCCACTATCCGGTTTTTCCCTGGTATGTAAGTTCCTTTGGAAGCATTTGTTTTGTCGTCCAACTCGTTCAGGATTAGCTCGTAACTGCCGACTTTGTTAATTAGGTCACCCATGGAATCAAAGCGCTCTCCATGGTGCTTCAACCGCTGGCGGTGCTCCAGACCTCTAATAGCCAACTTAATGGCTTCCTGCTCAGGTAGCAGGTAATCACACTTGGCTTGCTGGATCTTGAAGCGTTGGAGGAAAGAAACTCCGGACTCCATGCTCTGCTGGCTCATCTGTGTGAGGGAGTCGAGGCCGACTTCAGGCTCAATCGTGCCGTACGTTTCTCGGAAGAGTCTTTCCATAGTGGGCCAATCTACTATTGACCCAGGCTTCAATCTGGAGTACCAGGTGAAAGCAGCCCCGGACAGAGAAGTCCCGAAGAGTTTGAGTTTGAGCATATCATCATTCCCGTATTGGCCGCATTGGACCTTAAAACGGGCCATGTGTGTTGCTGCATCTTCCCTTGTTTCCCCAGAGAAAGTGGTGAAGACAATATTCTTAAACCCATGGGGGAAAGGATATTGTGCCACGCTATCAGGATAGGGGTCACGATAATGCAAGCTAGCATCACCTTTTCCGGTTTGCTCCTTGACTATGCTCGAGATGAGCTAGCGCTAATCGGCTGCCGTTACCGGTGTGGCTTTTGCCCCTTGATCGTGGCCGTGCCATGCAGAGAGGCTAGGGGCCTGCGCGATGGTCTTAGGGGTCGAACTGGAATAAGCTATAACCGGGTCATCTGGTGTCCCGATCCCTTAAGATGGGAAGACACCAGTGCTCCTGAGTGTGACTCCAGGGCCGCCCGGCGAGGGTAGACGGGGTGGCGTCTTTGACGAACTGGCCCCCAATGTGAATTGGGGAGTCTTTTGGGCCCCGACCCTTGGATTTCCTCTAGGGCGTTCATTAGGTGGAATATACCTTGAGCCTTCAGTTGCATTTGAACTAATAGCATGATTCTTTGGCGCCTGAGACCGCATCCAGTCTTCCACTTGCAAGACCCTTAAGCTCAAGTTATCATGTTGCTCCTTGTAGTCCTCAAGCTTTTCCATGCTATTCTTACTTCCAAAGAAAGAAGCGTCTTGCTGTTGTTGTAACAGCAGGGTTTTTGTAACAGCAGCTTCCAAAGAAAGAAGCGTCCTGCTGTTGTTGGTGTCGTGTTCGTCCAAGCGACGGGTTTACACATCCAGGGTTTTTGTGAAAGCCGCCTTGGTCTGATCCAAATCTTTCTGGATCCTTTGAAGGGAACCTGTCACCAAGTCTTTATCTTCCCTGACTTGACCAGCAACGAAGTTAAACTCCTCGCTGAGCCTAGCATGGTTCTCTTGGTTAGCGAGCCAGATAGTCCTATCCTTAGTGACCTGTTCAGAGAGGTCTTGGACGCTTTGCTGGGTGGTGTCGACTTTCGAGCTGAGCGAGTCAATGTTTTGCTGGGTGGTGTTGACTTTCAAGCCGAGCTCATTCTTGAGCTCGTTCTTCAGTTCTCCAAACATCTGGCGGACTTCATCCGCGGGCAGAGTAGGTCCTGAACCTGTCATTGTGGTTTTGCTATGGTCGGGGTTGCCAAACCGAGCGAAAACCTCTTCTTGGGTGAGAGATCGGCAAGCCGCGCTGTTATGGGGCTTGTATTGCGGAGATTTATGTTTCAAACAAGAAATCAAGGGTCTCCCGTATGGGGATCCGCCTGATTTCCCAATGATGACGAGAATATTACACTCCCGGTCCCACTGGGCGTGCCAATGTTTTGGCCACGATCCTCTGCAGGGGTAGAGAGGTAACTTGTGCTACCAAAAAGTAAATTAGGGTTTGCAGGGCGTGCCACCGCGCGGACGCGGAACGAGAACGGTGCGCGTTCTTGACTTCTAATCAGGCGAAGTAGAGCTCCGGTGTCACCTCGCGGGCGAGGAATTACGAGCAAACTATCTAGTCACCTGTGAATCGATACTCATTGTTTGAAGCGAGCAGAGCAACAATTGGGAAAGAGAGGCGAGTCCAGACGGGCTCTGAGATCTAAGGCGAGGTGCACTTAGAACTTAGGGTTTCGAGGATGCTCGAAGAATTGCAGTTGTTTTGTATGATTGATTGTGTGTGTCTACCAGATCCTCAAACTCTCTTATATAGCGATCCGTAAGCAATTTGCAGAGACCTAATCACAAATCCATTCGGACTCAGCAATTAGAATTCCACCAGGAAACAACTAGCTCGCGAGCCGCGCGATCCATGCAACACGTGTCCAAAACAGACTTCGCCTAGGTCTTGCTCACCGCCCCGCATCATATCACTGTAGCGTCGTACGCGAACTCGAGCACTAAGCGATCCTATCCCGCGGGTACAGTCCATTTCCAACTCTACCTCGCCATGCACTGTAGAAACCTACACGAACTAGAACAAAGGATCCCGCGAGGACATCGAATCCCGCAAGGTATCAGAATCTTTGCAAAACTCCAACTCGCGTGTTGCCAGACTTCGCCACCCTTCGTGGGCTTCGCATTAAAAAAGGGCCACAGGTACTGACCCAAATGTTATCCAAAACCTACCCCGAGTCTTGGACCAAAAATACCCACTGGGCTCAAACAGAAACCAGTTTCTTCTATAGTGACTATGGAGGTCGACCATGTACATCATTATTGAGACCTAATAATAGATGATACAATGGTCGGGGCATGTTGTTTTTTAACTTTTAAATTCATCCTTTAATTTGGCTAAACAAGAATTTGAGGTATTTGACCTAATTACTAATTAAAGGCGTTAGGCATGTTGTAATTGATTCAAACAAGATCGGTATGTAGCTACCACGTCACACATCATATGTGGTACTCAGTGCTACAGAAAATTTTAAATGCTCCCGAATGACCATGTAACAGTCTGACGTGGTTCTCTTTTGTTAATTAAATTTTGACACGTAGATTGATTACAACTAAAATATAATTAAGGTTTTTTATATTTTGTGAAATGACCGTTATGGGTCTTTATGAGCTTGGTCTAGGGTTTAGGGTATAAGATTTAAGGGTTAGGGTATAGGGTATATGTTTTAGGGTTTAGTATTTAAAAAATCAACAAGAAACCCAAAATGGTTTTTGACAAAATCGTTAAAATAGTTTTTCATCATGAATATCCACATATTAAAATTTGAATGGAATGAAGGACTACGTTAGACTGCCACGTAGCTAGCTGTATGTTGGATATAGTCAATCTCTAATCTTCATAATAGTGATTTCAAAAACCTAATTTTATGTTACGTTCTTATCAAATTTACTTAGAAGTATGGTGATTTAGGTGGTTATTGTCCTTTAGTGTCAAGCATTGCGTAGCCAGGATCAAACATTAGGAACAATATTATTATTGAAGGTATAAGGACAGTTGGCAATCATTTTATCCTGCAAAACACTTTGAGATAATGTTATCTGATCAAGAACAAGTGGCGCTAATATCCCTTATGGTTTCAGGTAAAACATGCATCTGCATATCACTGTTTTTCACAGAGGTTAGCAGCTTCGCTTGCTATCCTAGTACTGAGTCTTCTGCTGTCCTGAGTTTCAAAGTCTGTTATATTAGTTTAATAAGTCTTTCAAATTCAAATGGACAACTGAGTTTGTGGGAAGTGCCTTAGCGCTCAAACCAGTCAAAGGGTTGAGATCTTTTGTTATGTCAACCCGTGACCAAATGGTTTGATGCTCAAGGCTCCAGCTGGGATTTCATGATACGTTATCCTATGTATAGCTGGTCCCTGTGTGATTCAAAGACCAGTCCCTATCGGCTGTGTCAAGGTCCACTAATGGACTGAGTAAGAGGGTTTGAAACCTCTTTGCTCCCTGTTTTGAATCATTCATGTTTTA
>NC_020497.1:18820292-18842644 GCF_000184155.1 Fragaria vesca subsp. vesca
TCATCTCTCTGTTTTGGACACATCACTTTCAGTATGGGAGCCAAACACTTTCTGTCCAAACCTTTCTGAAACATGTTGAGGTCAGCTTGCATCATCTTTGATGCCTTGTTGGCCTATATATATCTATAGCTTTGGCTTTGCTCAATGGTTGTTGAAAACTGCCTTATTGCGTTTTCTTTGTTGAGTCTAGTTTTTAGCTTGCATTGTTCATGCTGCTCTAAGTCTTCTTCGTGACTGTAAACCTTAGAGCTTGAACTCAAAACTTCTTTCATCAACTCATATCATGTTGCATACCATGAGGGATGTGTAGTGCAACCAACCCAAGAAGCGTTCAAGGTTGAATCTGCTAGTGGTTAGCTGAATTCACGAACAAGACTTCGAAAAGTGTCCCATGTTGTAAGAACTTAGAAACAAGAGAGGGAATAGGTCTAGACTAGTTCGGGACTAGGAAGGATAGCACTGTGGTAGTGTATCACTATAACTATTATTCTTGAAAGAAGTTACTTCAACTTAGTGGAAGTTTTTGTCTCTCAAGAGTTAGAGACACACAGTTTTTCTCCCTGCATTCAGGGTTTCTGCGAGAAAAAAACATCCTTGTGTTGTTTCTTTATTTGCTGCAATTTACTTTCTGCAAACTCGTATCCTGTGATTCTGGGATAGCACAAGTCATTGCTATCCTCGGATACAGAAGACAACGAAAATTTCAAAAAGACCTATTCACCCCCTCTAGGACCTTTAATTATGTCTATCGTATTACCTCCAAACAATAGACCAAACGCTTAATCTTACTACCTAATTAAGCAGCACGTAAGTGTGTGTTCTATAGCTATCACCATCGTTCCTCACCTCAGCGCCTAGTGTTAGAGTCGTCTTTCACTAGCTAGCTAGCTTTCTGCTATATATAAGGCCACCGCTTCCACTGCCCTCACATATCTGATATATTGAACTAGTTCCCTGCATATATATACACGTACCTAAGAGTGTTATTGGATGGAAATTGAAGCTGCCAAAGCCGGGTACACCGGAGATGGCACTGTCGATCTCCGGGGACGCCCTGCGCTTGCCACTAAGACTGGAAAATGGAAAGCCTGTGCTTTCCTTGTTGGTACGAACGAAGCTAACAAACCACCTGTGTTCTGGTCATATCGTTAACTTGTAATTCCTACATTTATCTGCATCTAACTAGATTTTTCGGTTCAGTGTACGAAGCTTTTGAGAGGATGGCCTTCTATGGAATAGCTTCAAATCTGGTGAACTACTTGACCACACAGCTTCATGAAGACACCGTAACCTCCGTCCGGAATGTCAATAACTGGTCCGGTGCCGTTTGGATCACTCCGATCCTCGGCGCTTACCTAGCTGATTCTTACCTCGGTCGTTTCTGGACTTTCACGGTCTCATCCCTCATTTACGTCATGGTAATTCTTATTTCTAATACTCTTTGTTATTAATATTAATGCTAATAACGTTGATAGCCAGAAAATGAAACTCAACTGATCGATTTAGACATGAAAATTTTGTATTTATCAATCAGAACAACAACGGGGTCCCTAGCTAGTCAATTTGTAGTGGTCCGTAGCTTGTTAATTAACATCAGTTACTTCATTTTAATTACAGGGAATGATGCTTTTGACAATGGCTGTTTCACTCAAAACATTCAAGCCAACCTGCAGCAATGGCATTTGCAACAAGGCCTCTACCTCACAAATCGCTTTCTTCTACCTCTCTCTATACACCATTGCTTTCGGTTCCGGCGGAACAAAGCCTAACATATCCACCTTCGGCGCAGACCAGTTTGATGATTTTAACCCCCACGAGAAAAGGATCAAGGCCTCATTCTTCAACTGGTGGATGTTCAGCTCTTTCTTAGGTGCTCTGATTGCAACCCTTGGCCTCGTCTACATCCAAGAAAACGTGGGATGGGGTTTGGGATATGGTATCCCCACAATTGGCCTAGTAGTATCCTTATTAATCTTCTATATTGGGACACCTATGTATAGACACAAAGTTAGCAGGAACAAGAGCCCGGCTAGGGACATCATCCAAATTCCTGTTGCTGCCTTTCGAAATCGGAATCTTCCCCTCCCGAACGATCCGTCTACGCTCCATGAGTATGAGCCGCAACATTACATTGACACTGGAAAACGCCAGGTCTATCACACCCCAATTTTCAGGTAAACTAGATTTGTGTTTAGTTACTTGTCTAGCTACTAATTGCTGGTTTGATTACGAAGTCCAAACTGGCTAGTAGAATCAAAATTGAAGGACACCCTTTTGCATACGGCATGGATTCAAAGTAGATAGTCAATCAGACCATAGTCCCTTACTCCTTTAAGGCTTTAAGCATTTGATGATTGGTCCCCATTGATTTCATATGCATGACTATAGGAAAAATACTGCGCCAAAGGCGAAGGAATGCTCCAATATGGCTTTGAGTAGCCATTGCTTCTGATAAAATGTCCCCATATGTTGACAGTACAACACAACACCGCCGCCTCCCCCCCCCCCAACCCAATAAACTTCATTTTTGAATAGTCATATTCATTTTCAGTCAAGTTGTCTATGGAACTATGGAAGTGTGCGGACGGGATATATGTACCATACCCATTTCTTAAATCCAGACAAAAGACTTGTGTAACACAGCCTGGACTAGTAATCTCATTGGGGAGCGGATGTTGTAAACAACTATTTTGGCTTGAAGTTGGATTGAAGTTTAGTAAGTGGAAAAAGACGTTTCCTATCGTACGCATTCTGCAAGATTTTATGTACAAATTGATCCTAGAGATGCCTTATTAATTTGTTGAATACCTAGGCTTCTTCTGGGAGGGAAGACAAGTCTTTATCATATATCATCACACTTGGCCTTTAGGATACTGTTTACTTCATGGAAAGCGAGAAATAATCTCTTTGGGAGTATAAGCTGGTTCTCAGTAATACTGTCACCACGATTCGATTGATGCAACCTCGTATCCATCAAGTTTTAGTCTACTAGTACTAATAGAACATTTCTAAATGTCGTTCACATATGTGTTTGTTTCATGCCGCTGCTACTTAGTCCTAGCATATATTTGATTTTCAGGTTCTTGGACAAGGCTGCTATAGAAAATGGCAACACGGATAATTCAAGGCCACCATGCACAGTGACTCAAGTTGAAGGAGCAAAGCTGGTCTTGGGAATGGGAATGATATGGCTTGTGACCCTAATTCCAAGCACCATTTGGGCACAAATCAACACTCTCTTTGTCAAGCAAGGCACTACACTAGATCGAAGCTTGGGACCAAATCACTTCCAAATCCCGGCAGCTTCTCTAGGGAGCTTCGTCACCCTCTCCATGCTTCTCTCTGTGCCCATGTATGACCGTTACTTCGTGCCCTTCATGCGTGGCAGAACTGGAAACCCTAGGGGAATCACACTCCTCCAGAGGCTTGGGATCGGATTCATCATCCAAGTCACAGCCATTGCAATCGCCTATGCTGTCGAAGTTCGTCGAATGCGTGTAATTCGAGTCCACCATGTTTTGGGGCCTAAAGAGATCGTCCCCATGAGCATATTCTGGTTACTCCCTCAGTACGTACTACTCGGTGTCGCCGATGTGTTCAATGCCATCGGATTGCTTGAGTTTTTCTACGATCAGTCCCCGGAGGACATGCAGAGTCTTGGCACAACTTTCTTCACAAGTGGGATTGGTATTGGTAACTTCTTGAACAGCTTTTTAGTGACAGTGGTGGATAAAATTACTGGGAGGAATAGGGGTAAAAGTTGGATTGGGAATAACTTGAATGACTGTCACTTGGACTATTACTACGGATTTCTTCTGGTCATATCTTCCCTAAACCTGGTGGCGTTTATGTTGGCTTCAAGCAAATATATATACAAGAAGGAATCTGTTGACGTGAAGGAGGGGTGCATTGATCTGGTTGAAGCTAAAGCAATGCCCAGTACTCCTCTAGGTATTTGTAATTAGCCAAGTTAAACTTTCAATCTCAGAACTAGTCCTGGTATGCATACATGCATGTGAGGTTAATTTTCTCTAGCTAGTAAGAGAAATACTCAAACACAGTATCTGAATTTGTGTATGCTGAGATTGAAACTACAATGTTATCAGTTTATTGAGGTCCCCCTCAAAATTATTGGCCTCAATGAGGCCTAAGATTTGTGGCCACAAATTTTACGCCTCATTGAGTCCTTATATCGACCGGTGCCCAAATTATTTCTTGAGGCATGTGCTTTACTACCTGAATCAGCCTAATTAATCAGAAAATGTATCCATTTTTGGCTTCCAGAAAGAGAGGTCATGCATCCTCAAACGACCATGTATATTTCTGGCAAACTCTAGCTGACTAGCTCCACCATCTGATTCTGTAGAGTACAAATTGAGTGGAAACACTCGGAAAATGATTGCGTATTTTGGTTCTCAAAACTTCTGGAGTAGCTTACCTGCCAAAAGATGTTCTGGCTCCATATGTTTATTATGATTCTTTCTCTTTTTGGAGCTAGACGTTGAATTTCATCTAAGCTAGCTACTTGACAAACGTATTTCATCAAACTTTTGACCTATATACAGCACAATATTGATCCCTATAGTGTGTAATTTCTACCGAGAGTGGCGATGTCTCATTTTTTTATATTAAGGCTAAAAAACTATATGTTTTGACAAAATCGACAATGTCGAAAAGGAGAATATCTGAATTCAAAACCTCGATCAAATTAAGATTATGGGATAACGTCTAACCAAATGAAAAACTAGACAATGGTGGCGCCTTGATCACTTTGAGTTTCAGTTCGGATTGAATTTTGGCACTAGTTAGCTTCCATGAATCATATGAGTGTTTGAAAGTCCTTAACCTTCTTGCATTGCACATGAACAATGCCAACTTATAAGTAAACTCGCGTACTCTTAGAGCATCTCCGGCGGAACTGTCAAATTTCAACTTATCAAGTCTAATGAGTCTGATTAAGACTAATTAACTAATTAAGTAGTGTGAACTCGACGACTCACTAGTCGCCACACTACTATATATGCTAATTGGTGCAGCTAGTACTTTCGGTTAAAGCTCATTCGTAATCTGAAGCAAAGTAGTCAATGTTTTCCTTTTCTCCTTCTCCACTTCGACTTATAGTAACTTACACCTACTATACTAAAACCCTTTTGACAAATCTCAGCATGCATCTCAACCGCGTTGTCCTCCTCCTATTTGATCATCTTCGATTTTCTTTCATTGCTGTATCAATCAACTTCCCTTTCTGAACATAGTTAGCAATTGCCATGCACTAAGATTTCTACGTGTTAGGTCACCTGCCCAGACTATTCACACTGAGAAGGCCCTTATATAAGCACCACCATGTCTGGTCTTGTCTTCAACAATTCAACGTACACAAGCAGTACTATCAAGTACTTACTTTCTCCCACTTAGCTATAACTTCTTAACAATGGCTGCTTCATCATTATCTTGCATTGCCATTTTGACCTTTGTTCACCTTCTGTTCATGGGCACCTCCACCGCTCAACTTTCATCAAACTTTTACTCCAAGTCTTGCCCTAGGCTCTTCTCCATCGTGAAATCCACCGTGCAACCCGCAATCCGAAATGAGCCCCGAATGGGCGCCTCCATCCTTCGCCTCCACTTCCACGACTGTTTTGTCAACGTAAATCTTATTGTTTACCTAATTAATCAAGTTTCGAAGTTATCAAACATTTCGTCATCCAAAAAGCCAACAAAACATATTGTCTACATTCATACGTCTAATGTCATTATCCAAGTTTAACTAATTCATTGCTAATATAAATATAATGGCAGGGGTGCGATGGCTCGGTGTTGCTAGATGATACAGCAAACTTCACTGGAGAGAAAAATGCAGTTCCTAATAAGAATTCGCTTCGGGGATTCAACGTGATCGATAACATCAAGTCTGCAGTTGAGAATGTGTGCCCCGGCGTGGTCTCGTGTGCTGATATATTAGCCATTACGGCCAGGGACTCTGTTGCTATCGTAAGTCAACAAGTAATTAGTAAATGAGTACGTAGTGTGACTAATAATGTTTTAGCTAGAGCTTCATCGGTATGTAACTATACATGGGTCTTGTTGCAGCTTGGAGGACCAAGTTGGAATGTTAAGTTGGGAAGAAGAGATGCCAGAACTGCCAGCCAAGCCGCTGCGAATAACAGCATTCCCCCTCCAACCTCTAACCTAAACCAGCTCATCTCCAGATTCAACGCTCTTGGCCTTTCCACCAAGGACATGGTTGCTTTATCTGGTACGTAAAATGTAATCTCTGTGTTCATATCACAGATCAGGTGACGGTTCTATTTGCACGAAACAATCCGAAGAAAAACATCATTTAAATTTCGACACTGTCTGAAAGCCATTCTTCTTCTGTCTATGGAGATTAACAGTAGTTATTGTACAAAATTTGCTAGGGTCGCATACGATAGGGCAAGCAAGGTGTACAAGCTTCAGGGCTCGTGTATACAATGAGACCAACAACTTGGACAGTTCCTTGGCTCAAACAAGGCAATCAAACTGCCCAAGAACCACCGGCTCAGGGGACAACAACTTGGCTCCACTTGATCTTCAATCTCCAACAGCCTTCGACAACAACTACTACAATAATCTTATCAAGAACAGAGGTCTCCTCCACTCCGATCAGCAGTTGTTCTTGAATGGTGGCTCCACCGATTCCATAGTGCGTGGCTACAGCAGCAGCCAGAGCACATTCACATCTGACTTTGCTGCCGCAATGATCAAGATGGGAAACATCAACCCGCTCACTGGATCCAATGGAGAGATTAGGAAGAACTGTAGGAAACCCAACTAATATTATGCATCCATCCTTCATATAAGAATAAATAGTCTTAATAGAGTTTCTTTGAGTGAGTAATATGTGTTGTGCCTATATATAGTGAATTTCTCCTATACATCGAAGGTACGTGCTTACACTATATGGCCTTGGAAGAATGTAGAAGTTTGTTCGAAATCTTGAAAATGTCTCTTTTCTATCTTGTTAGCGCATAATAGGATATCTATGATCTATCAAAGTCGATCTATACTATTGATTAATGGGACAAAGAAATATTTTCTTTAATTTTATTAAAAGAAAAAAAAGTTACGAAGACAAACTTTGTAGGCATACAAAACGTCATTATCCTCCTATCAACATTAAGAAGTTAACGAAACCGATAATTAGGAAGACCCGAACGATCCCTATTACATGCAATGACTCACCATAAAATTTGGCGATGAATCCCACCAAGTAAAGTCATTTGACAAAGCAGTGAAGCACCGAAATTAGCAAGAACATGGATCAGCAGCTTAATTGATTGCCTATAAGCAATGTCAAGAGAAGTCGTTTATGGTCGGTATGGATTCGTGTTCGATTTTGTAGGGCGTTGGGTTAGGTGTTCTCGCCAGTAGTGTTCAACTGCTAATTAGTAGGAACCTTTGAGCTAGTCCATTGTGTCGATTCCATCAGTAGCTGCACTAATTTTTACATGTTTTGTGGAGCTGGTTTCACTCCATACAAATCAAATCTCTTCTGATCTGTTCTGTCTGACAAAAAAAACAAAAGAACCAATACAGTTTCAAATCAATAAGCAATGGCCTCGTCTTGTCCCCTATTGGCCATTTTCATGACCCTGGCTCTGGTTGCGAGCATTGACAGCGCCGCCGGTGCTGGACTTACCTCAGAATTTTACGCCAGATCTTGTCCAAATCTCTTCTCCACCGTGAGACCGATAGTTCAATCTGCAATCGATAAGAATCCCCGAATGGGTGCCTGTCTTCTCCGCCTCTTCTTCCACGATTGTTTTGTTAATGTAAAGTTTTCTCGTTGTTCATTTTTATGCATATGCACACAATTTCAAGAGTGAAATTTAGGTCTTGCACGTATCAAACTGCTCATGCGCAAGACTGTTCTTAGGCATTTCCTTAACGATTATTCATGGCAATGTCAGGGATGTGATGCATCGTTGCTCCTCGACGATGTGCCGCCCTTCTTTATAGGAGAGAAAAATGTGCATCCGAACAAAGTTTCTGCATGTGGATTCAAAATCATCGATCAAATCAAGAACGCCGTCGAGAGAGCATGCCCGGGACTCGTCTCATGTGCCGATCTAGTTGCTATTGCCGCAAGAGACTCTGTTGGCATTGTAAGCACTCGAAGTTGAATAATACATCAGAACTAACGCATACACTTACACAACAATGCATAATATATCGCACATATTTTTCAGTTGGAAATAGGGATATATAGTCTTGCATGGTTTGAGACTTTGAGTGCATGTTATGTGTAATACAGCTTGGAGGGCCAAAATGGGAGGTCCAATTGGGAAGAAAAGACGCAAAGACTACAAACCCTTTAGTCGCCAACATCAGCATTCCAACATCAAGCGCTAGCCTAAAGGAGCTCATCATAAGATTTGGCGGCGTCGCCCTCAGCACGCGAGACCTGGTTGCTTTGTCAGGAGCTCACACACTCGGCCAAGCACAGTGTCACAACTTCAGGAAACGCATTTACAACGAGAGCAACATCGACAAGGACTTTGCCGAACAAAGAAGAGCAGAATGTCCGAGAACCTCCGGTAACACCAACTTGGCTCCCATCGACGGCGAAACTCCATATGTGTTCGACAACAGCTACTACAAGAACCTTGTCAAGAACAAGGGGCTACTGCATTCCGATCAGCAGTTGTTCAGTGGAGGGCGAACAGATGCACTAGTGAAAACTTACAGTGTCAGCCAGGAAAGCTTCTTCATGGACTTTGTGAGTGCTATGCTCAAGATGGGAAGCATTAACCCGCTGATTGGTCCAGCTGGTGAGGTCAGGATACTTTGTAGGAGAATCAATCCATTATATTGATTCAACTGATCGATCCAGCCACTACAGTTGATGGTTAGGTTTCAATACTCATTCTATAGTTTTTACGATCTTTTGGGAGAGTTAATTTAGAGCATCTCCAACAATTTCTTTATAATATCTTTAAAGGGAAGCAAAGGTTGAAAGTTTTAAGCAATTTTTCTTTTACAACTCCAGCAGATTTCCTATTTTAGAGATTGGAAGCGAAGACAATTCGAGCGCATTCTGAAATCGAAAACAATCAATATGATTATCTCTCAACGTTTAACTTTTAACAATTTATATCGGAATATGATCTCAGAAAGACTTGAGTTAATAACTATCACGTCACATGAAGAAACTGTATGTTATTAAGGAGCGATAGTTAATCTCACTCTCATATATTGTTGACAGAACATTGTCAACCCAAAGTCGACCATCGATCATTATGTTTGTATTTGTTTGTTAAGTGCAAGAAAATCCTATAAAAAAAAAAATTAAGTGCAAGAAAATGCTTCAACATGTTAAATTATAAACTCTGTCCGCTGTGTTCTATATAATTAATCTAGCTAATTGCCCAAGAGGCTAGGGTTTCATCATTTTGTTATCAATTTTTTACGTGTAGGTATCTGCAATTCTGCGTCGCTCGATCTTCAGCCATAGCTTAGATATTATATTTATCCTTCAATTTTCACCCTCGAGATTTGAAGAAACCATGTGCTATATAGAGAGGGAAACATGGGTCAAATTATTTATCATCATAAAACTATTTTCTTTCTGAATTCAGTTTTTTTTTTTTTTTAACTAGGAGCTAGGTAGAGCAGAGTGTTCTCTTACCTCAAATTTATTAATAAAAAGAAATATTACAATCAAGTACGTGGGATGACACTAAAGCCCGAAAACACCAAACAAAAGACATCAAACTACACTACAAAGCAAATCAATGAAAACGAAAGTTCGGGAGACCCAAATTAACTTATCTCGTTGGTACATGCCCCGAATGAAATGGGGAGGTCCATCCCACCAAGATAATGTAGACATCAACAAACTCATTTTGGCAAGAGCATCTGTCACCTGATTACCTTCCCTCAAGATATGAGAAGATCGAAAATTCATCTGAGAAATGCAGTGCAAACAATTACCTCATGCCACTCTCAATCGCCATGGAACAAGATTGAACCTCTGCGAGCTAAATTTTTTAATTTAGAGCCTCTGCAACTTATCAGATAATTTACAGCTATCCGGAATAAGCATATATATGAGCTATTCAATATCAACCACCCTATAAATTAAGCAGACTTAATTAAGCTGACAGCTTCAATCGGAGGAGAAAATTGAGATCTAGGTTTAATCTGTTCCGGTGAGATCGATGAATATCATTCATCAAATTGTTTGTAAAGCGACGTGTTGAGTGAGATCTAAGCATACAGTGGCATCATGCATGGTAAGTGAATGATACTAGACCTTGGGAATCCTCTACTCACATGGATATTGATAGGTTCGAGTTTCAGAAGCTTGAAATTAACAAACGAGAACCTCTCGATCATCATATACCAGCAGGGATATAATCTGCATTCGTAGCCTCTCATATATATACCTTATATATAGTTATTCTGGTCCATTTGCTGTATTCAATAGTGGGCTTCAATTCATTTTCATAGTATGAACTTGTTGATTCCTTTGGTTTCAAAACTATTTGCAGAATCTTGCTGCATAAAGGAGGGAATATACTTATATAAATCAGTTATTTGGAAACAAACAGAAAGAAAGATGCATCACATTATTCCATGGAAAGTTTTCAGCATAGAAAATGATTCAATGAAATCAAAGGGAGTTGTATGAAGACAAACTAAGATGCTACTATCCTAAGCAACCACGACATAAGACCAAATTCCATCACCATCTTGCTTCTAGATACTTGAACGAAGGAGAGACCAAACTCAGCACATATATATATATATAAGAGAGATTTTATAGATGTATATATCTATATATCTTGACGTAAGAAATATTGACGAAAGAATACGTAGCTATAGATTTTTCATTTGTTTTTGTTATATAAAATTGATGAAATTCTATGGGGTTTCTTGCTTATGTGATTAAATCAGGTTCCTATATCTTTCGCCCTTTGATTTGGGTTGAAATCCTCACGCCAAGGAAGCTAAAACTGCAGCGGTTTGAGAAAAATATTATGCCTAAGATAGCTAGCTGGCAAGACCATTGACCGTCCAACAAATACATACATGGATCTACTTCACAAATTATATGCTGTAACTTCACTAAATAGCAACATATCTGTGTGCATTGTCGTCTGGATTATACGTATTTATTTTTACAAAACTAGCCTTCAGCAAACCTAACACCCAAATGGGATCAATCAACCAAATCTCAATTAGGTAGGCAATTGAATTAATCAATTTGCATGTTACAAGTCCAAGAATGTAGTCCTATTGGTAAAAGGCTTTCAGAGGAGAGGGTTCCAACGGAAGAGGATTTCGTCAATCTTCCTTTCACCGTATCGGCCAGTATAATCTTTGTCTCTCGTAGGACTTATAAGATTATACGAGTATTTAGAGTATGGTAGTTCGGTCATTTCTAATTCTTAACCTAGCTATATTTACTCTTATAACTTATATAATCTAATCAAGGAATACTCACAGTGCAGCCTCCATCTTGTCCTGCGTTTTCTTAGCTTTACTTTCATGCATTTCCATTTCAATCAACCTTGATAGCTTCCAGGACTGTTGGAGACCAATTGTGGGTTTAAGTTTACCTACCAAATGTAATAGGCCAGGACCGCCAGGTCTTAAGTTCAAAGCCTTAAATACACCTATTGGTTTGTATAGCAGTAGTGATCAGTAGTCTAGCTAGCTCTGTTGAGAAAGATTACTACTTCTCCTTGTAGTTGTATGTTTCTTAATTCCAATTGTTTTTGGGGAACCCCATGTTGTTGTGTAACTCTTATATTAATTGTACTGACAAATCAAATTTATAACGTAGCTCTACCACTACCAACTTGCTATCTACCATGCTCTGCAATTTTGCCGAGGTGATGACATTAATCATTTTATACTTAATTAACGATATATCTATTAATTGGCTCAGTACGTGTTAATATATATACCAGGCTTCATTGGCCCTCATGATCGACACAGTATATATCTGATATCGTATGTTGCCCCCATGAAGTGAAAGAACCGCTGAATACTAGACATTATTGTTGCTCGAAGAACAGTGCAAAATTAGGTCCAAAAATGCAGTACCATTAATCCCAAGCACGTAACATCACCAGTTCACCACAGAGATATCGAAGCTCCATAATAGCATGGAAGAGTGAAAACTTCAATTCTAGTAGCAGTTCGATAACTATAAATAGGAATGAGTAAAACAAAAGTGGAGGAGAAAGCTAATTGATATGTACGTAAGGAGGAATAAGGACTCGAAGAAAGGAACATTACAACCAACAAATATCTAGAGTCCACACAGACAAATTAAAATGCAACATATATATTTAGGACATAATTAAAATGGATTAAGACAAGGAAGAAAACGAATATCAGTTTATATAATTCTGTCGTGTCATTTTATTCCAGTCGAATCATCATAGTAAGAAAACTAAATGGGATCCTTCTCTTAATTCAATTGATCAGTCTATAGTTAATTAGAATCTTAATTAACCAAAATAGGAAACATTTTCACTTGAAAGGGTGCTATAGTCGGTGGCGCTGTTGGGTTGAGTGTACATAGATGAGGAGGAGGAAGTAGGAGGGAGAGGAGGAGGCGGCGGCGGCGGAGGTGGCTGTGTGGACGGTGGGAGGGAAGCAACCGAAACAGCTCCTCCGGAAGTAGTAGTAGTAGAGAACAAAGCTGCCACTTGATGATGATGAGATGAAGGATCCATTAGATTTGCTTCCCTGTATTTGAACTTGAGTATTTCACCCCTCACAGTATTGAGCTCCGCTTGTAACGACTGAACTTGCTGCTGCAAAGCCGAAATCGCTCCCATGCAACCGTACACCGGATCTCTTAGCCTCACGTTGGCCTCATACACAAGACTATTAGCTGCGTCTGCTCTTTGGCTCTCCGGCACCTCCTAAAAAGTTCAAACCCTGCCGTTAGTCACTGTAGTAAACAAACACTTCTATATGAATTCTCGTATTTGTATTATCTTATAAATTTAGTGAATTGTGTTTCGTCGTTTGATTACCATAAGCATCTTGGAAACGTTGCTGGCGCCGAACACTTTGTGGACGGAGGCGAACTTCTGGGGTTCGTGGGGAGAGAAGTAGGGAGAGAAGGGGCATTCTTGTGCGCATCTTCTTCTCAAGAGCTTGCAGGCTGCACAAGGCGTGATCGTGTTTAGGGTTCCGGGAGGACCCAACATGTGTCTTCTTCCCATCTGATGATGGAGATGAGCAGAAGAAGAATTAGAAGCATCTATTTCTCTCTTCAGCTTCTTCCCTATCTCATCAAAATCAAATCTCTCCCTGCATACACAAAACCCATCAGCAAAATAAACCTTAACATCATGAGAAAGAAAAGCAAACTGAGAGAAACATATAACAGTATGTTATGACCTATCCCTGGACATTCAGGCATGCTCCGGTGTCTGAGTTGCTAAAGAAGAAAAGAGAAAGAGGGAGAAGGAGATAAATAAGGCTATGGCTCTGAAGTTAGGAATTGTAAAATGGGGGCGTACAGAAGAGTGTACTTCAAAGCCAAGATATGAGAAGAGAAAGTGGTCCACTAGATATAGCTAGCTGGTGTTAAATTAACACCAAGTTTCTATATAAAACAAAGAAAGAGACAAAGTGGATATTGGGAGAGACTGGTCGAGTAGTAGTAGAAGGGAAGGTCGATCACGAATTGAATTTGGTTTGATTGTTGGTGGTGAAATGATGGTTGGGATCTGTTATGTTGATGTACGAGGACTTGAGGAGTTATAGTTCTTCCTGCAGAGGTCTCTGCTGAGCCTGAAGCAACATCAATGGCATGGAGTGAGAGCGAGAGAGAGAGAGAGAAGACTGGTAATTTAGAATAAGCTAGCTGTGACTTCCCAGCGCTAGCTCACGTGTAAGAACTTAAATGGGTTTTGACTTTACAGAATCTTTTCGAGCATTTTGATCAATTTCATGCCAGGCATGTGGTGCTAGCTAGTCTTTGCTTCATTCTCAGGAATCCTATATATTAATCAAGCCTGATTTTACTCAAGTTTATGATATTGAGACTGACATATATATATATATATAGTAATTCATATATGAATTACTCAAGTTTATGATATTCATAGATGTACATTACTCAAGTTTATGAAGTTACTAATGAATTACCACAAACTGCTAAACACGATTGTATGTACAACATAAAACAAAGAGAAAATAGAACTTCTCTATTAGTCCGACCAAAATCATGTATAATATATAAGCCTTTTGAAAATAAGAGACGCTTAGTTGAGCAATTTTTGCTAATTAGTGCGTTTTAAAATACATAAGTTTAGTAGTCCGACCAGAGTTATGTATAGTAAGCCTTCTGAAAATAAAAGACACTTAGTCGAGCACTTTTTGCTAATTAGTGTATTTTAAAATACACAAGTTTATCGGTTGTTTGTGATTCACAAACAAGGTTAGTGTTAATAAGTGACAATGAAATGCATTAGAGGAGACAGCAAGAGGTACATATACTATGCATATGAGAGAAGTTCACTAGTTTAATGTTTAGCTGTAATCTTAAGGGCAATCAGCTAGCAGGCATGTTAGTTTCTTGTCAATATCAAGTACCCACCTTTGATTAAAAAGCCATATCTGGGATCTAGCTCCCCAGACCAAAAATTTATGTATATGATCATTTGATCAGTGTCGCCGTATGAAAACCGCAAATTTTTAGCACCTGAATCAAGGTAATACAAATTTAAGACTCGGTTACACTAAGCAAGCATGAACAATATGATTCTTCTTCTAGGTGAAGAGTATTCAACTATATGACTTGGTCAGTTAGACTAGATAATCACATTGTGGGAGGACCTTCAACTCTAAACTAATGACATTTTCTTTTCTTCGTCTTTGCACCCATTTTTTGATATGTAGCATCTAAATTACGAGATTTTGTTTTGTTTATATTACAAAAATTATTGTATGATTGTGGTATATTACATAACATGTTTATCGTTCTCCTCACATGCCATCATGTATCATATCAACATTAAACACGTATAAATAAGATTCTATATAGTTTAGACTATGTATATGAGTCTAAACTATGCAGTGGTACATGATGCCAAATCGATTATTACCACTCTAGTCATATAATTAAGGTCCCAATCTGATATTTACACAAAGAAATGAGACAACTCAATTTTGATTGATGGGACGAACAACTGATTCTTCAAAATTTGCTTGTGAAATATGTTTTTCCTGTCCTTTCAAACTCGTAGTTCCTTAGAGACGGGTACAAGTATCATCATCATGGAAACAAGTCATTTGACATTGTTGGCAAACGCTCTTCCCCCTTGATCGATCAAGTCTAGCTTCAAGGAACTGGTATCGATGGATCCTATCTGGGATGTCAACATGAGAAAAAGACTAGACACCCTACCCAGCCAGATAAGTTACTATCGGTCATGTAGTAGTTCATGATGCTGCTGTGACTTCAGTTTTTAGCTGAGTGCTAAGTGATACAGGTGCTCTTCAAATCTTCCTTTCAGCTGGGACAGCTCACCAACATTTTCATACATGGAAAGCATTCTGATTAACATAACATATATATACCAGTTTATTTCAACCACCCAGAATAGATTTTAGCTTCTGCTGTCAACAGCACAAATCATTACACTTTGTTCAATGCTAGCTTCTAAATCTATCAGATTAATTATATACTCAAGAAGAAATCTAATGCGTTCATTTCGAATTCTGCGCATGATGTACACAAAGTTCAATTAGTTTAACTCGATTCAATAGCTTGATTATCCCAGAGTACTGCATGTAATTAACTTCATCAGTACAAGTACGTACATCCTCTACTGCTAACTCATCAAACTGCATGAAAACAAAAATGCAGATTGATCAAACACAGAACTATGACAAACTCTAAAATGACCTGTAATCAGTGAGCAAGAGCCAATCGAGGAGTTCGTAGAGGTGGAAGAATTTCTTAGTTGTGATTTTGAGGCGGGTTATGTCAAAGTGGGTGGTGAAAGGGAGGGAGAGGAAGAAAATAACTAATTATTCTTGAAGAAACATATACGAGTTTTTATACATAAATTGATGTATTGCTTAGATTGCAAGGAATATAAATGGCAAAACCATCTGCTATTCTTATTACTCTTGTTTGACCCGTATTTTAAGGCTAACAAGTCGCCCCGATGTTCTCTCATCCCCAACCTAGCTCTACTTTCTCATTCTTTCACAATTCTCTCTCGCTTCTATTTCTTCTTTTCCAAAGAAATTGCACACCTGGAACTTCTTTCCAAATCAATCGCACACACATATATCTGTGTGTGTAAAAAAGAATCAAGGACCTGATCTTACTTTGGAATTCAATCCATCATTCGGTCTCTCTGAAACTAAATTCTAAATTATAAGGTTAAACATCTATATATCTTGATCAAAAAAACTATAAACTACTGCATGCTTTTGTTGTAAAATTTACATGGCGTCTTATTGTTTTTGAATTTTGACAACCTGTTCAGTCTCCCACCACTTCCATCGCAAGTTTGAAACCCTAATACATGCACACACAGGACGCCTAATAGAAGTTTCTCAATTCCAATATGTATGGGAGACTATTATATCTATTTCCTACCTAAGGAGCCGCATGCAGTCAATGATTAAAAATCCAATGTAATGTTGAGAAAGGCCCAAAAATCGATCATTGGGCTAAGTCCAACTTCTCCTAACTTTCTCTGAAAGACCCCATATGAAATACTGCATTGTTTGTCATGTGAGGCATTAGATTAGATTAACTCTCACATCCGAAACTTTGGTTTTTTGAATGCTAACTGCACCCTAAGTCCCTATGTTTTGATTGCTATGCAGTATACACCGACACCACAGATCTAGGGTAATCAGTACCCCAAAGGCTCAAACATACCATAAAAAAATAAATTAATTAATTAAAAAAAAAATCTTAAAAATATACGGTAATTTAACATCTCAAAAATGTCTAGCCAAAATGACATAAAAAAGAGCTGGCCGAGTTCCCGCTCCCTCTGTTTCATTATAACAGTACGACTGATCATGAGTCCAAATCTGATGTATTTCAGCAAAGAAACCCCTTACACAAAGGCATGAACCACAAATGACACAACAGCCGAAACCGCTATTTCGTCAAAGATGAGGGCACATAGGCTAGCTAAGGATTTGTTGGCCACACACATTTTCAGAAGTTCAGGAGAAAAAATAGGACCGGTAGAATTCTAGAATTTGTGCGCCGTAAATGACCTATTTTCCTGTAGTGGAACTAGGGTTTGCAGTTAGTTAAACTATGTTCTAGGAGATACGTACGTATATATAGAGATTGATTGATTGTACAAATTCTTCTAAGATTAGGCTTAGCTTAATTTTCTTGAAATGTACGAGATCGGAATTACTTGTATGACTTGGAGTACAAACGCTCCATGTGCATCATCAATGCTAGCACATGAACAATAATCGAACTGCACTGCTTACGCTGCAACTCTGGAACTCTGGGACACCATCACTATTTACTCTACAGAACACACATACAGTATTCTAATACAAATAGCTAATTAGCTAGCTCATTCTAGAATCAATTTTACTATTCAGGTTGCTACATATCCACATGCCAAAGGTGCACAATATGAATTCCCCTACATGGTCTGCATCTTCTGTGTATTTATAAACCAAACTTAAGCCACAGTTTTGATTATATATGTTTTGTTTTGTTTTTTAATAAATAAAGATTTAGGCGAAATTAGCTCATCGGGAATTAACGAGGCACGGAACAAGCTCACCTCAAACATACATTTCTGCCGGATTCCGGATACGTCGATTTGTGTGCGATTTTGAACGACTAATTCATTGGCCAATAAAACGCAAAGAAACATACACTTCCGGCGCCTACTCCAACAGTGCATGTGTTTAATTAGCAAAACGCTTAAAATATATCTGATTCCAAACTATAGCGCGAATACTATCTAGTACCGTAAAATGTAGAATGTAGAGCTACAAAAATCATAACACTGAGTTTCATGGATTATGATCGACAATTAATACATCATAGAGATATATGACATCAATTACTGGCATGGACACACACAAACCGTTCCACAGATTAATACAAAAACAGATTTAACACAATCGATGATCATACAGAGAATACATCAGTTCTAAGCAGTCCTATCCCGGCGGGATTGGTCATGGCTAGCAATGGACATGAAGGCAAACTTGATCTTCCGCACCGAGCTGCAGCTTCTCACAAACTCACTACCTCTGCGTTTAATCCCAAAGCACAATGTCGAAGTAGGCGATCCGGACCTCCTTATATCCTCGTCTTCATCCTCGTCGTCGTAACCAAAGGGCACCCTTGAAACCGAGTTATAAGGTTTCTGGGTGCCCTTTGATGTCGACGACCACGATGAGGACGAGGACGACGACCACGACACCGATGAAGACGTCGGCGACATGTTCCGGCCGGCCTTCCTGAATTTCAGAGCCCTAGGGATAATCGAGTCCAGAAGAGCTTTTGCCCTAGCGCCGCTTCTTTGTATGGTCGAGGACGAGTAGTGTTTCGGATTTGTGTTGACGGAATATGAAGGAGGAGGAGTGAGAGGAGGAAGAGAAGTCTCGGAAAGAGTGTGCTTAGGAGTACCTGGCTGCGACTCCCACATGAACGGAACCGCTCCGGCGGCGGCGCCGTAGTAGACTCTGCAAGACGAGTTGCCCACGGAGGTCTCCTTGGCCACGAGCTTGGGGGAGGCGAAGACCTTGTTGTTGTTCCTGTGATCATTGTTGTGCTTCATCATTGTGTGGGGTTAACTTGAAACCACTATGACCGAGGAGCTAGCTTCTTCTTCCTTCTTCCTAGATAGCTGACACAGATAGCTAGCTAGAGTAGATCTGAAAGTTCAAGATCCGAAGATGGAGATTTTGAATAGAATAGAATATCTTGGAGGACTAGTTGAGTGGGTTAGTTAGGTCTCAGCTCATCTCTCTCCCATTAATTCAAGGTTCATTCATATATACATCACTAGTAGTGTAGAGTTGCTCACACAAGACGTATATATATAACGAACGGAACAATAATAGATGAAGCATCTATATAATAAACTCTGATGACTAATTTTCGGAATTTGTCTTAATAGGACATAGACGTGACTCACGTGAGCTTAGGTTTACAGTAATGAAGTGGTGATTGAAAGAAAATTCAAGTAAGATTATTGAAAGAAAATTCAAGTGTGATCGACCTAACTTATACTCTTAACTCAAATTGCAACCTCTTCTTAACAAATGCTATTCTCAAAGGCTTTGGTACGAAATTTAATCTAAAGAATTCTATCTAAGTTTAGACCTTATTATTTGCTCGATCAATTTACATTTGCATATATCATATTTTTTTTTTTGATTAATGATCAAGGATAGGCGAATAATCACCTATCACTCTATTTTATTAATAAAAGAAAAAAGAAACAAAGGAGGGGGATCAAAACCAAAACCTCCTAAAACAAATGACAGACTAGCTGAAACGAAATTGAGGCATACCTCTAACATCGTTATTATAAGACAATAATATGAAAGGTGGAGGCTCATCCCATCATATCAATTCAGAGCATGACGTACCTTGATTTGCCAGAGCATCAGCTATCTTATTCCCTTCACGAAAAATTACATTTGCATATATCATATGTTTCATTTAAGATTATCTATGATCCGAGTATCATTCTAATACATGTCGTAAATCCTAATCGCAAAGACTTCATCATATGTACGAAAAAGATTTTAAGTCTAGATCTAGAGACTGTATCAATTTGACATATCATTCAACTACATATGATTAATGATCATGAAAAATTAGTTGGTTTCCTATCTTATACGTAAACCCGTAAAAGATGATAGTTTTATAATCTGGCAATCAAAGTAGGTCACTACACAAAATACATAACTTCCAAATGTAAAAGTTGGACACAAACACAAATCATAGGATTATTAGCAAAAGATCCTCTTCAGGTCTTCTTCTTTTTCTTCCTTGAATCAATGGGACACGACATGCAACTACCTAATCAATAAATAGTTTTTGGAAGAACTCATTAACGATGAATGGCTGGTTTGATCGATGATATGGGTTTAGATGGACCATGTATCAGTAATGATATCACTAGCTATAACAAATGAAACAGTTGAGGAAGTGTGGGATCTGGTTATGAACGATCACTATATCATCAATCACAGTTTGTCCTGATTCATCATACACTCTCTTCCTCCATTCCTCTATTGCTGTTTTGATTGCGGAATTTGGAAGAAACTATTATGGTGCTGGTTCAAAACATGTTCAATGTTTATTTTATTTTATTTTTTGCTGAAATTAATACTTGGGGGTAGAGAGTACAGTACTAGAGCATCCATGCATGGGAACTGTCCTCTGTATTAGTTCTACATCTGTTAGATCACACATTGAAATTTAAACATTCAAAACATGTTTTGTTGCCAACGGTTTTGCTCCTTTCCCAATCTTAGAAGTTGCAATTTTAATTTCTATCTGCTTAGTGAACTAGTGATTAGATTAGAGGTTACTTAAGTGTTCCAGAATAAAGCCGTCTAGGCGCTTCAAGCCAATCATCTACCCTACTAGCGCCTAACGAGTTTTTGAACCCTACCAACATGCTGTGTTCTAAAAAAGGCCGCCTAATCCGCTTAGGCGGTTTCTAGGTGTTCCAAGCTAGCACTCCCTCCACCCTGGGACCGCCTAGTGAGTTTTCAATCCTTGCTTAAAACTTAATAACCAAGTAATTTGTACACGGGTATTAGAGCCTTCTTCCATTTTGAGCATTTCAAAACAATAACGAAAAGATAAGATCTCATAAGAAAAATGGTGTGATCGATCACAACTGCATACCTTTGTACGTATATATACTGAGGTATGATACACAAAATACCGAAAACTCTAATTCTCTATAAGCCTTCAAAAGTAATATTCTTATATATTGCAAAATGCAAAATATACATGCCATATAGAACCTCGATCATTTCTCTTGTAAAAGCTCACACCAGAACCAAGAACCGGTGTATAACTAATTTATGACAATCTGAGCAACAATTAACTGCGCAATTCCTAGTGTCAATTCGATGTTCTTTTTTCCATGCATGTTTGGCAGTCTGGACCAGGATCTATCACAGAGCTCCTCTTGCACGTAGAAGGAAGTATATCAGGTGGAGCCCTATAGTTCTGTATGCATATTCATGATTTTGTACTACCATCAATGGCAACCAATTCAATAGTTAGCTGCTAGGACTGGTATTGATCCCTTCAACTACCTCCCCACCAGTTTCTACGACCTGAGTTATGAGCCTGTGACCCACGGCCTTAACTCAGATCGAGTACTGATGACTGGAAAATGACGATGTGATGAAATATGCGTTTTTGGTTCCTTTCAGTTTCGTCTTCGCCGATCCATATTCTCTGCAGGAAATCATGATTGGCTTTTTGTTCTTGGGTAGATAAGTGTTTACATCAGACAGTGCTGTGTTGATTTGTTTGTTTGTCGTGGTCCTCGTGGACGAAGGGTACGTTTTTGGTTTGATTTGTGATGAACTAGTAACCAAGTATATGAAGGATTCAACTCTGAAGTCCGAACTACGCAAACCATGTTGCGATGAGCATTCCTCGGGAGAGCTTAGACCTTAAGTCTTAAATCACATGCCAACTTCTCTAGTTGTTGTTGCCAAGGGGATTCAGATAAGAAATGTCTCAGTGTTTTCTGTCTATAATTCAGATAAGAAATGTATTAGTGACACTCTAATATAGGACAAAGGGACACAGATAAGGAATGTCTTAGCTTTGGTGTAAGGCGCAGACTTGCAAGTATATGATGCAACGAATGGTTTAAGATGTGATTGTTGGTTGGATTTGAATTCACCGTCCAATTCCTTATGAATCTATGCCTTCAGGATCAACTCGGTTTACCTTATTTTCGCTTTCTTCACTGATTTACTTTCAGTGTTGTTTTCTGTGGTAGGTTATGTTGTTTTGCTCTTTGTTTGAAAGGGTTTTGTTAAGCCCCCTTCCTTTCTGTACCCATGACTTTCTTTTTTCTTAATATATGGAGTTCAACTCCTTTTAATCAAAAAAAAAAAAGTGTTAAAATGTGTACCCGTGTGTTTAAAGTGGTAAAATGTGTTTTTAAAGTAGTAATTGAGTCCTTAAAGTGATTAAAAAAGGAGTAGTGCTACATACGTACACCAAAAAGTTATACCAAAATCTAATACCAAATTATGTGGCAACTCCATATCATCACATTCAATTGATATTTTGCATATTCATTTTTTAAATAAAAAATAACCCTAAAAAT
>NC_020497.1:18842664-18876263 GCF_000184155.1 Fragaria vesca subsp. vesca
ATCAATCTAGGTTAATATACGAATTTCAGAAAAGCAGGACTCAAATATTAGTAACTTGATTTTGGCCTTCGTAAAGAATCTTTGTCACTCTGTGCGAACAAAAAAGTTGTTTTGTAAATTACCATGATCATAGAGGCTATGGTGCTTCGATTCCTTGGATTTGGGGATACTTCTATTCCCATAAGGGTTGAAACTCAGAACGAGTGGACGTTGAGTAACAATGTTGGAGGAAGGACTTTGGGTTCTAAATGGGAAGATGCATAGAGGTGGATTTTGTAATTTTTATTTTTTATTTTGTGATTTTTATTTTTTTATATCTATTCAAAATCAAGCATTTTACAATTTATTAAGACATGGAGGAAAGTATTAGTTTTAACATGATGATGTGTATGTGCCACATCATTTTGTATAGAGTTTTTGTATAATATTTTTGTGTCTTTAGCATTTTTCTTAAAAAAAAGTTGTTACAACTTTGAGAACTCATATTACAACTTTGAGGACTCAATTACCACTTTAAGGACATATGATGACTAATGTTGTAACTAATTTTTTTTCAACTTTAAGAACTCATATTACAGCTTTGAAGACTAATATTACTACTTTGAGAACTTATTTTACAACTTTATGACAAAATTGACACGTCACATGCATTAACACATCTTAGTTTTACCCTAGAAGGAGAATATTGTTAACAAAAAGCATTTCATCCCACTATACTTTGTAGGATTTTAGGACATGATCTCATTGCTCTAGTGCTATAGTTAAAGCCCCAATGGAAAACATAAAGAGAATTTATGATGGAAAGGTACAACCAAACACAAACTCTATACCAAAATCACGCCAATGTTCAATGCGAATGATCATTGGTGAAAGAATGATCCAAATCACAGACCAACCACCAACCACAATCCCTACTTGAATAGGAATGAGCAGCACAATCAGACTAATTAGGGATAAGCGAATAGACAACACACTAACCGAGAGGCACCACACTAGGGCCGAAAACGAACAAGCAGTGTTAGCAGCACTGTTGGGCCGTTGGTAAATGCAAATAACCTAAACCAACAAACCCAAAATTTACAAAGTGAAAAGTAAGAATATATATTTATATATATAAAATATATAGTTCCTATCCAGAACGAAGATTCGCTATGAAATTAATGTGTGAAATTTCTTATTTGACTAACTTTTCAGTCATATTTCAACATCTTCACCGTTCAATTTATTGCTACTAATGTATAAATCATTCAAACAAAATTTCATTCACATTGATAATCGTTTAGATACCGAATTAGATTAAATTAATGAACGGACCATAAATATGTCTAGCTATATATATATATGACAGTAAAATGTATATAAAATTATAAACCTGAATTCCATTAGAAGCAGTTCATCGATTTGATATTTGTAGATCAAATATATAGGAGCTTGATCACAAGCTTTGGTGATTAATGCAGAATGTTAATTACGATCAAGAAAGATACGTTATTAAAAAAGAAGTCATTATTTTTCTAATATCAATCATGCATTGTGAAAACATGTTATCGTTTCAAATAACTAGTTTCAAATCATAAGAAAGTTTAAATTGCGAATACGCATAAAACACTTGATGTTTTGAGCAATTGAACAACTAACATAAGATTAAGTCCCCTGGAGAAGGATCCAACACTATGCGGAAAAGACTTTCAATCGATCTTTCAACACATGATTTATCATCTTTAAATTCCGAACAACCACCAAAAAAAGAGAAAGCTTGTATTATTTTCACTTTTATCACCTTTACTTTGTGCAAAGCGAAAAAATAAAAAAAATAAAAATCACTTTGATCACCTTACACCAAACTAAAGTTACCAACCAAACGAACCTTTAGAAAGTTCATCATATCATAACATGGGTTAACATGGCTTTCCCAAAGAACCCACAATTCACGCTCGCAAATTAAGCAAAAAAGAACCCCGGTCAACTAGTCAACACTTAGATCCCCTCCTTCTCAGCCACACTCAGCCTCTAACATGCAACCTTCCCATTGGGTCAAACTCTCCTAAAGTAAAAAAACAAAAATCAACGACTACAGAGACACCAATCATCTTCAGCCACGTAGGTCATCACAGTTAATCCTATTCCACACTGAATCCCATGAAACGCGTTCTACTGCGCCACCACCTTTTACTGGACCCGGTTTCCCGACCGGGTTGTGACGCGGACCTCCACCCAAGGCAGCATCATCATCACGCACCCATCATCCTCGGTACCACATAAGAATCACAGAAGGTGGCTCATTTCGATGATGGGTTTTTGTCTCCAACTTCTTTATTAAGCTCTTCTTGCTGTGAAGCACTGACTAAACTGACTTGGGTTTTGCAATGGCAACCGAACCGGTTCCGGGTACGCCCGGTATAAAGGAAGTAAGGTCCGACGTCTCCGGGTCCGAGATGTTTCAGTTTGACACCAATGCAGGTCATGGAGGAGGTTCATTGTCGCCGAGTCCGCCGCCCGGGATAAGGAGGGTGAGTTTGAGGGCGGAGATTGATACGTCGCCGCCGTTCGGGTCGGTGAAGGAGGCTGTAACCCGTTTTGGTGGCAGCGGGTCTTGGATACCATATTATAAGCTTGGAGAAGACTATGTAAGTGAACTATGCGCACTATGCAAGCAAGTCTTTTACAGTATATTCCATGAAAATTATGCAACAATTTCACACATTTTGGCACACTTCAGATGAGTTAAGTATTGCCAATTTGATCCTATTTATACCTTCATGTAATTTAACGGGCTACTAAGGTTGACATTATGATCCATAGCTTTGAACTTTGTTTGTTTGTGTAGTTCTCTGCTTTCTTCATACAAGAATTCTATGCCTGTGTTTCTGTATGAGAATTTTAGCCCCCGTCAAGTATAAGCAGATGATCACAAACACACTGTTACATCACTTACATGCACTTCTTGCTTTGTCTATCGGGGTAACAATAATTCAATTTTAGTTTTTCCGAATGTGATATTGAATCGATCATTTGACAATATAACATGTCGTATATCCGATTGAAGAAGTTTACTTTTTGTGTTACTTAGTAGTTCAAATGGTGAATCCTGAAATTTAAAAGTACCATACTCTCATAATTCTTCCTGGTTTGTTTGGGTTCCGTTCTTGGTTTAATTGGAATTTACAAAAGCAGAATGGTGTTGAAGAGTTTGACTTGAAGAAAGTGGAGGAACAAGCAGCCGAGTTAGAGAAGGATTTGATTGTGAAGGAGCTAGAGACTCTTGATGTTTTAGAAGAACTAGCAACAACCAAGAGGATTGTGGAGGAGCTAAAGAGACAGCTGCAGAAAGAAGCATTAAAATGCTTGACAGTTCCACCAGACTACAACTCAGAAGCAGATCACATAATGTCATCATCCCCTGCCATCAAAGAAATGAACAAGGAAAATAATAATTTCTTGATGATGGGAAATTCAAGTCCCTACCACCCTGCTTCTTCTTCTCCTGATCTGATCTTGATGGAGCTGAAACAAGCGAAAATGAACCTCGGTAAGACGATCAATGATCTCGGGGTGATTCAGTCTTCTGTGGAATCCTTGAACAAGAAGATGCAAAACGAGAAAATCTTGCTGGAAAAGACCCGGGAGAGGCTGACTTCACAGTTTGCAGGGGTGTCAACACTAGAGGAAGAGATGAATAGCATAAAAGAGAAGACCAGACAAGCTGATAATGCAGAAACCAAGTCTAAGAAAATGGCCAAAGCTTCGAATTTTGAGGCCAAAACCAGCATGAAGAAGACTGCTGAAATGAGGTGGGTTGCGGCGAAGAAGATGGAAGAAGCAGCTAAGGCAGCAGAAGCTGTTGCTCTTGCAGACCTCAGGGCTCTAACAAGCTACTGTGATAGCTCATCAGGGTATGTCCTGCCGGAGCCGGAGAAATCAAGAATAAAATATCCTATAAACTCAAGGGCTCAAGAAGCTCATGGCTGGTTCAAGAAGAAGCTAGCAGATGCCATGTTCCAAATTGATGAAGCTAATGCATCAAAATTGGCCATACTAAAGAAATTGAAGGAAGCAACAGAAGAAGTCAATTACAGTAAGCAATTCTTGGAGGAGGCATTGAACAATGTAGAGCTCGCAAATCGGAAGCAACTTGCTGCTGAAGAGGCTCTACAGATTTTGGCGCCGGAACATGGTAAGAGACAGGTTGCTTATAACACAAGGAACCTAAACATTAGGAATTCTCCGATTAATGAGATGAGCAGGTCATCAGTCCTAGCAAACGATCTTCATCGTTCAAAGCCTCTTCTAAGGCCAAATGTTTCGCTTCGTGATGTGCTTAGCAGGAAGCAAGTTCTCCCCGAAGATTATGTTGCGAAAAAAGAAGTGGATCGCGGCAATGCTGAGACACATAGAGTGGCATTGAGTGAAATGCTTCATGCACTCAGGGAGGATCTGACATTTCCTTCAAAAGTTGAGCAGAAAGATGGGAATGATCGGCAGAGGAAGAAGTTTGGTTTCATCCAGATTTCACTTCCCTTGTCAAGGCCAAGTAAGAAAAAGACTCAAACTTTGAACGCCAATGGGACACATTAGAATGAGAGATTTGGTACCAAAACTTTTATTTTCTTTCTATATTTTAATTCTTGGTATTGAGTTATGGTTTTGGTATTTTTTTTTTTTAGAGTTACGGTTTTGTTAGCGTCTTGAAGTTGTTTTAGAGTGCTTCAATTTGTATAGGTGGTTTTGTATTGATTGAAATGTATTATTTACTGAATGATGATTGAAGTAATTATTTATCAAATCTAAATTCAGGCGCCATTTACATTCGCGCCATTTCTAAATTACCGCGGGAAATGATCTTTTTGAGTTTTTACCTCACCTCGAACTTTACAGCATTCACCATTCCCACCCAAAACTGTAGCGCGCATGTTAGCAAACCTCCACCCCACTCGACTACCACGCACGTCTTTTAACGCCGGCGCACAATTCCGCAAAATGCGTTGCGTGTGCAATCAACACTCGGCTGATTTTTGGGGAAAACGATTAACAGTGACCCTGTCTTTTCAACTCGCAGTAATTTAATAGCAGTAGAGTCCTATTAATAATTGGAAAGTTTCGAACCCAAAAAAGTAAAACAATTGAAAAGTTGCAGAGCTTTTGAAACGGGCTTCAATGGTGAATCTAAGGAGGACCCGGAAAAGAGTTCGTGCAATCCCTCGTGCCCCGGATGGGAGTGCTTTTCAAAATTGGTAATTTGGCATTTGTTCAAATTTTCACTTATCTTTTTTTTTTTTACATTTTAGGTAAAAAATTTGGGTTCTTGAATGTGTGGATTATGCAGTAATAAATGTGGGGTTTCTGTGGCTGTTGCTTTGGCTGGGATGCATGAGTGTGAACCCAACAAGGAGGTGAAGAGGTTCAAAGGTGTAGGCTTTGATGTTGAGGAGAAGCAGAGCTTTTGTGATCAACTCATTGTGATGGCTCCTTTTCATTTCTTCATGTAAGTGTTAGTATTGTGTGTCTTTGTTGTGTTAATGTGGAAATGGGTTTAACTTTGTGGGTTTATCACTTATCAGGAAAGAGTTTACAAAGACCAGAAAGGGTGGAGATTGGATTGAGATTAACCGAGAAGGGTTTGAGGTGTGGAAGAAAATGTCAGAAAAGGTAAAACTTTAGGAGTGAATTCTGATGCTTATTAGTCCTACCTTTTTGTTCCTTTGGGGTTTTCATATGTTTGATAACATTTGTTTTGAATGTGGTTTTGGTTAGGAGAGGCAACCATATGTGAAAGAAGCAGAAAGGATTGATGAGGCTTATCAGAAAGCTTTGCTCAAAGAATCAAATGATGGGCTAAAGGTATAAAGATGCCAACTAAGTTCTGAATATATTGCATATCAAGGATAGAGTTTGATCGATACATGTATTTCATATTTGTAGTGGTCCATTTCTGTATGGTTCTGTATCATTTGGGAATGGTGATTCCCTTTGTTGATGATCACAATCCCAATTTCCTGAGAGGAGGATTTTATATTCTTCAGCTAAATTTAGTACTAGAGGTAGCAGTAATCCCTGTTATGTACTATATCTATAATCTATAGTTTTACATCGGAAAAGGTTTGTTCTGCATGGCCACCTTCACTGAACTGAGTGATTCGTTTAGTTGATATCATTTGTAGTCTCCACTCTCCAGTTATTTTGTGCTTAGCGAGTTAGTGATACCAAGGATTAGGAAAAGCTATCCTCTATTTCAAAGCTGTACAACTTAGTGTTGCTGCACTTCAATTGCATGTGTTCAATTGGTGATATTACTGCATCTAGATTCTAGACCATCTGGCTTATCTCCAAAATGTATAAATCTCTACCCCCAGTCCCCACTGACATATCCAAGAATTGAGTATGTGATGAAATGGTTGCGTGCAGGTAGATGATGAAGCAGATTCTGCAAAATCAGCTGGGAACAATGGAAAGTTTGGTGAGGTGGTGAGGTGGTGATTGCTTTAAGATTCATGATATATTTCTTTTTTACTGGCTGGTTTGATAATTTTCTGCATGGTTCTGAACTTGTGATTGTTTCTTTCAAGTATGCTCATGCTCTTGAACCTTTATTTGTTCATCTTATGATTTACTAACAGATCTACGAAGACTCAGATAACGAGAGTTCTGATTTTCTTGGTGAATCTTGGGATAATTCTGTTAGAACTGGATCTTGGCATACCTACCATCGATAGGTGTCTCTCTCCGCTACATGCTCATTTCTGTTTGGCTATATTTCTTGAATTCTGTTCTGCATTTTCCTGCTATATTCATGTCTTTTGGTTTGTGAAACAGGCCAATGGTGCACCAGTTTACCTTGTGTAATAGACAAAAGGTGTGTGATTGCTGAGAACTCTATGAAGCCTTTCTTTTTTGCTGGGAACTCTGAACTCATATGAAGACTATGAAGTTGGCATCAAGTGAATCCTATATGTTGATATCATTTTCTGTTTCATTTCAAATGTTTTCCACAGGCAAGTCCTTTGTCATTTTGGCTATTGTAAAGTAATTTTAGTAGGGGTGCTAGTTATTCTTCTCTAGAGTCGAGAAGGTTTGATTTTGACTCACCTTGACTCTATCAATGGAAAAACAGTTTCGAAACTCTTGTAAAGACTCAGACTATGATTTTTCTTATTACCTGTTCATTTCGGTTCCCGGTAATGATTCTATTGACACTAGTAACAATGTTATTTGATAAAAGCCAAGATTTTGATTTCATGAATTTCTCTATTTGAACTTTTCAAGTAAGCAAACATACCTTAACATCCATCTGCATGACTAGAATTAACACTAAATGTATGTAACATGATGAGAAAAAAGAACTATTTTACGAATACCTATATTGATATGACAAGGAAACCTTGACCAGTTTGTATAGCATAAATTGTGGGTTAGTATTGAGTAACCTGTAGTCCTGGCCTTAAACCCTATAGTCCTGTGAGTTCTATTGATCTGCTCGATCGATTTCCCTTCTAAGCTTTCCTTACAAGTCTGTTCTCTTCATTTGGAAAAGAAGCTCTAAAGGCTACCGAATAAAATTTGAAGACCGCTCCACATGATAAAGATAGGATGAATAAGTTGCCGGATACCATTCACTTCCCTCGTTACCGATGAGAGATGCGGTGGAAACTTGCCTGATCTTGAATTCAACTCCGTGAATGTCTTTGGAAGCGGATTGAGAGAGAATGATAAGCATAAGTTTGTGCAAGGTATTTGGAGGTCTATCAAGGTGAAAAAGGTAACTACCACAAGTGGTCGAGTTGGTAAGAGCCTAGGTGTGGAACCTCTATATTGAAGTTTGAATATTAACCGACGCTAATTGAAGTTAAATCCCAATTTATTCTTGGTGGCCAGAGAGGAGGAAGTCTTCTGACAAGATTTCTCGACATGGATTAGGCTCTGGGCTTAGAAAGCCTTTGAGGATACTACTCTTAAAAAAAAAAAAAAAAAAAAAGTGAAAAAGGTAAACTATTTGAAGGAAATGTCAAATACAAAGGAAATGTTATTACTACCTGTAGGTGTCTGATGTATTACGGATACGTATCCGGGCGTTTCCGACCATACCAACACATATACGGTGCTTTTTAGGTTAAAAATACACGTTGTATACGGCCGGATACGTGTCGTGGTAAATAAATTAAGTTATTAGTGTTTGGGGGCAATGCTTATCGGCCCAAACAATAAATAAAACCAAACCCAGGCAAAACCCCCGAATCTCTCTCCACTCTTGTTCATCATTTTGGACGATGATGGCTCTCCGACTGAGAACCAACCACCGCACCCTAATCAACCCACCTCTCGCCCACCGCTTCTCCACCTCCTCCAAGTTCGCTGCCGTGGTCGCTGCCGTGGCACAAACCCGCAAGGCCCTTGCGAAATGTCGGATTCGATCCATGAGCCCAGATGAGCACGCTGAGATTGAGAGAATTTTTTTGGATTTACGGGAGGAGTTGAGGAAGGAGGAGGAGGAGAAATTCCAGTGAGTAAAGCTAATTTTTTCTTTATTGATTTTAGTTTGGCATTGATTTTATGTTTGTTGTACATCAGATATGGGTCAAACTCCTCATCATATGTCTCAGAGACGGCCCAATTCCGTGGCCAGACTGCGCACGATATTCTCAGAGCCTCGCAGCTCTCCTCCGCCTCCAAAGGACAAGGCAAGATCAATTCTTTGAGAACTGTCTTTGATATGCGCACTTGATTGATTTATATATATTATGCGGTTTGGTGCCTAATATGTTATATTCTATGTTGAATACAGGATAAGATGTCTTCTGCAGAAAAGCTGAAAATGGAGCATGACAAAGGTAGAGATGAATTTGAAATGTCACAGTCAGATTTTGTTTCTTCAAAATTACAAGGTACATAGGTTTTGGTATTGTATTTTTCTACATCTTTTTTAGTTACAGAAGAATGCTTTTCTTTTGTGTTCGCGTGCTTTCTATACAAGTGTAACTTTAATCTTTCTCAGTGGATGCAATTCATAATGTTTCAGAAGGCTTTCCTCCTCGTATCTTAATAGTGTTAAGTTGTTAACATTTATCTTTCTGTATATTACTACTAGTTCATAACTTCATATACTGTCACACTGTAGAGGAGGACATAAAAGGTACTAGGTTATAATAGTTTCAAGGGCTGTAGTTTCATATTCTCTTCATCTGCAATCTTCCATTTCTTTGTCTGGGTTTAAGGGTTGTGTGTCTAATGTAGGTTTAGTTTGATGGTTTGGCCCCTTTTTCTTGTCTTCATCTGCAATTTTCTGTTTCTCTGTCTGGGTTATGTCGGGAACAAAGAAGCAGGTTAGGAATATTATTTCATCTTCAGTTCAGTTGTTACTTGTTGGTGATCATGTTCATATGAAATTCTTACTTTCATGTCAATTTTCACATGTTTGTAGGTGAAGTTGCTCCACCTCCTGGTACCGAAAAGCTTCCTAAGGTTTATAACCCTCAGATCAGTTGTTCCATTTGTAGAAAGAAGGGCCACAATAAGAGGACTTGCCCACTGAGACATCAGGTATGAATTTCATGGATTGAGATGCTAGATTGAGTTTCAGCTTGACTTTGACATGGTTGGAATTTGAAATGATATGTGCTTATCTACATTTATAGCAAGGTGGCAATGTGCAGCAAGAGTCTGTGAATGTGCAAGAGGAAGGTGACAATGTGAGGCAGCAAGAGCCTTTGAATGTGTAAGAGGAAGCTCAGAATATGCAGCAGCACGAAGCACATAATGGATAGTTCATGTTGGTTCTCTCCTTTTCTTTTCACTCCTTTTGAGTGTGTTGCACGGCACACTTTTATTTCACATTGGTACTTGAAAGAAAAGCACTAGATCAGTTCACCTCTTACATAACCTCGTGTTTGCAAAATCTGGTTTTTCAGTTGCTTTCGAATACGTTCCTTTTCGCTGGTTTATGCTCAATTGCTGCTAAAAGGTGACACTGGTGATTCTATGGCTTTAACAAAGATTTATGTAAGTGATACTACCAAGGGACTTGGATAGCTCATAGATAAGCTCTTCAAGATTCAATTATCCTTTACAAAATTACAATCAGAAAGAACAAACTTCTTGATGGGGAAACATGCTACTGGCCTACTGCTACTGAACAATGCTTTGCTAAATGCAGTTGAGGATCCCTGTTCTGGGTACGTAGCTAATGCCAAGCTCTTCGAGCAGAGCAAAACGACATGTCGCCGTTAAAGCCAAAAAGGTCTACTTAAGGGAAAATAGAAAAAAAAAAAATTACTGCGGCTTAATCGGAGATGTGTTGTGTCTAGGCGGTGACACGTGGCGTGGGACCACCGGGTTATGGGGTCCACTTTTTAAACTACGGTATCCAGTTTTTATTGGAGAAGAAAAATAATTACTGTGGCCTAGGCGGAGACGTGTTGTGCCTAAGCGATTCCACGTGTCGTGGGACCTACGGGTAATGGGGTCCACCGTTTAAACTACGGTATGTCCAGTTTTTATTGGAGACGAACCTATCACGTGACTTTAACGACCTACGGTCACGTGAGACTTGATACCCATCTCAAACGAGCCTCCCATCTATTCTACACCAAGATCTTTATATTTATACCAAAAAACAAAAAAACAAAAAACAAATTTCAAGTAAAGCAAACTTCTTCTTCTTCGATTCTGAGCTCATTTCGCTCACGTCTCTCATGGACTGCGGTTGCAGTAATTTCAGAAGCTCTTCTCTTCTTCATCAATGGCGATCTCCTCACCCTCTCTTATCCTCAAAGCTCACCTTTTTGGTACTCATTTCTTCCACTACTTTCTTTAATTTCTTTTGCTTCTATTTGGTTGCTGATTGGGTTCTGTGTTTTACAGAGAGTGAAGCGTTTGAACATGGCTAAACATGGCCGGGTGGTCACTAGGGCTTGTGGGTCTGACGAAACTAGCTCTGTTAATGGGTTTAACATAACACCCAATACGCTTTTCATGCAGGAGGTACTCATTTTTTCTCATGCCCATGTTGTTGTTTTGGTTAAAGATTGAGTCTTTGTTCGTGTTGTGAATGAAGAGCTTGAAAAGTTTGGGTTTTGAAATATGGGGTTTGGTTTAAATTATTTTCTGGTGGCTAGTTTTGTGAGACTTAATGTTTGTTGTAATTTTTTTTTTTTGGTGTTATAGGCTATTGGAGCTGAATATGGAGAGGGGTTTGAGACTTTTAGACCGGATGGACCTCTTAAGATTGATGTGGTAAGGATGTTATGAGCTTTTTGTGTTGTAATTAAGTCGATTTTCTGTGTGATTATGTGAGAATTATGTTGCTTGTTGTACATTTTTGATGCCGTTAGTGTGTAGACTTTAGTAAACTTGTGTTGTTTCTTGTTGCAAGTAGGATTTTTTGAACGATAGACTGCAAGAAGGTTTTCTTCAACGCATAAGATACGCCATGAAGCCAGATGAAGCTTATGGTCTTATTTTCTCTTTCGACAATGTTGTGGTGAGTTTCTATAGCATTCATTAGTCATTTGTTTTGTATTTCGATTTTATCTATGGTTCTGGTAGTTGGAGATTGTATATGATATTGGATATGCAAAATTTTATTATCTTGAAGATCAAGAAAGCTTTACATGTGTGATTCTTGGATGATCTAATATAATGATGTGTTTCAGGCTGATACTCGAGCTTTGAAATTAAATGCTTGGAAGCAGCTTGCTGCAGAAGAGGGTACGTGTAGCCATTTCTTCCCTTTACAATCCCCTGCAGGGCCTTCAGTTTATTCAATGTTCAATTAAATGTTGAACTGGTCAGTGTTAATCAGTGTTTTTTCCCTTGGAAGTCCATAGGCTTAAATATTTCATTTATATCTCGGCTTTAGTTTGGACAACACTTGTTTTATATATATATATATATGGGTATATATTTTACCTTACCCCTGATAATATGCTTATATTTTCTTATCAGGAAAGGAAATTCCAAAAGAGGCTGATGTGCAAGGACAGATGCTTTATGCAGGTGCTGATCATGTATTACACAAGGTTGGGATTAATGTTCATTTTGAGGATATGTTAAATTCAAGTAGAATGATAGGCTGACTATGAAATGCATCTCTCCTTAGACTCTTGCATTTCTTTATCCAAGACATATCTATCCATCTCTCACAAGTATCCAAAACTTTCAGCTCTTACTCTGGGATGAAACAGAGACAGAACTGACTAGGTTGGCGTTAAGGTTTTCGCAACTATATTATGATAATCTTCTCAGGGTGAGTGCTAAACTGCTTGTAACCTATATGAAGGACTTCCATATTATCATACTCTTTGCAATATATCATGGTAATCTTATCTTCCTTTTTCTTTCATTTTCATGGTAATCTTATCTTCCTTTTTCTTTTCATTTTCAGCTTAGTAAACCCATGGAGGGGCTCAAAGAATGGTTGGAGGCTGTATACACAGCACGCATCCCTTGTGCTGTTGTTTCAAGTCTGGATCGCAGAAGCATGGTCAAAGCCCTAGAAAGAATGGGACTTGAAAAGTATTTTCAGGTTGATGTCCTTTTATATTACAACACATATTCTTTGTAAATTATTTTCTGAGTTGAGTACCTTTAGAACCAGGACTAGCACATCTTTCAGTTTGTTGTTTCTCACTGAAGTATACACGTTCCTCAACTGGTTGTCATTTTCTTGGGGTTATAGGCAATTGTGAACCTTTAGAACCAGGACTAGCACATCTTTCAGTTTGTTGTTTCTCACTGGAGTATACACATTCCTCAACTGATTGTCATTTTCTTGGGGTTATAGGCAATTGTGACCGAGGAAGATGGCATGGATTCAATAGCTCATAGGTTTCTTTCTGCAGCTATGAAGGTATTATTTGCAACACATGATTATTATTTCTTAAACACATAATGCATGTCTGACCATTGAAGGTCCATCGCTATTTATATCTCTGCATCTTATGGTATGTGTTAACAAACTGACGGAGCACATCCTACTGGATCAATTTTTCTGGCATCACTCTAACCTATGAATTTTGCAGCTGGATCGGAAGCCATCCAAGTGTGTAGTGTTCGAGGATGAGCCTAGAGGTATAACTGCTGCTCACAACTGTACGATGATGGCCGTAGGATTGATTGGCGCCCACCCTGCGTATGTGATCTTGCCCGCATAAATATAGAATTTTGATGCAATTGAAGTAGACTGTATATACTAAGTTGAGATTCGTGGTTGCACACGCAGGTATGATCTGGTGCAGGCTGATCTTGCAGTTGCTAGTTTCAATGAACTTTCAGTAATCAATCTACGAAGACTGTTTGCAAATAGGGGTTCTACATTCATGGACCTCCAAAAACAGATTATAGAGGAATCTCCACCGAAGAGGAAGCTTACAATCGATACTATTTTCTGATTGATTATTATCTCGTCCCTCCATGTAATCTAGCAGCTGATTTCTTCTTCATTTTAGTTCTTGGTTTGAACTTTATCTCATTAGCCTCATCTTTGATATACGGATTCATTATAGTGAAAGCATTCATGTGATTAAGTTCCCCACTTAAACTCTTTTGGTTCTTGGTTTGCACTCGATGCCTTTGCACTCGATACCTTCGTTTTCGTTTTCAGAAAAGAAGAGCAAATTAGATATAGACCAAGAGGCCGCCTTGACCCTCTTAGGGCTGTCAAAAGGCCGTTTTCACCCATCTAGGGCTACCAAAGGGCTGTCTTCACCTGTCTAAGGCCGCAAAGGGGCCGCTATGACCCGTCTAGGGTCGTCAAAGGGTCCCTTTGACCCGCCTTGGGCAGCCTAGGGGGTGTCATGACCCGCCAAGGAGTTGCCTAGGTCCGTTAAGGGGCCGTCTTGATCCGTCTAGGGGTCGTCTTGACCCTCCTAGGCCCGCTTAGGGTAGCCATGTGGCCGCCATGACACGTCTAGGGCCACCTTGACCTGCCTTAGCGGCTGCTTTGACTCGTCTTAGGCCGCCTTAACCCATCTTGACCCTTTTAAGGTTGCCAAGAGGTCGTCTTGACCCATCTAGGGCCATCAAAGGGCCGCCTTGACCCTCTTATGGCCAACAAGAGGCCGCGTCACCCGTCTAAGGCCGTCAAGGGGCCACCTTGACCCGTTAAAGGGCTGACTTGACCCTCTTAGACCCGCCTAAGGCCATTTTGACCCTCCTAGGCACGTTTAGGGCCACTAAGGGGCCGCCATAACTCGCCAAGGGGTCGTCATGACCCTTTTAGGCCTGTCTAGGGCCGCCAAGGGGCCACCTTGACACTTCTAGGGCCGCCTTAACCCGCCTTGGGCCGGCTTGACCCTCCTAGACCCACCTAGGGCAGCCAAGGGGCGGCCAAGGGGGCGCCTTGACCCTCCTTGGAATGCCTTGGGCCGCTTTGACCTGCTTTGGGTCGCTTTGACCCGCTTTGGGCCGCCTTGATCCGCCTTGAACCGCGTTGGGCCGCCTTGACCTGCCTTGATTCGTTTTGACCCGATTTGGCCCGCCTTGACCCGCCTTGGACCGCCTTGGGCCGCCATGGACCGCCTTGGACCGTCTTGACCTGCCTTGGTCGGTCTTGGGCCGCCTTGAACCGCCTTGGGCCGTCTAGTGCCAGCAAGAAGCCGCCATGACTCCCCAAGGCGTCGCCATGACCCTCCTAGGCCCATCTAGGGCCGACAAGGGACCGTCTTAACCCACCTTGACCCGTCTTGGACGCCTGGACCCTCCTCGGCCCTTGCAGCCCCACCGAGGGCAGCCAAGGGGGCGCCATGACCCACCTAAGGCCGCCCAGGGGCTGCCTTTACACGCCTTGACCAGTCAAGGGCTACCAAGAGGCCGCCTTGACATTCCTATGGCCGCAAATGGGCCGCTTAAACATGCCTAGGGCCGCTAAGGAGACGTCTTGACCCGCCAAGGGGCTGCCTTTACACGCCTAGGGCTGTTTTGACCTCCTTGAAGACCGCCATGACCCACCTAGGGCTGCATTTGTCTGCCAAGGGGCCACCTTGACTCGTGTTGACCGCCTTGGCCCGCCTTAACCCGCCTTGAACCACCTTGGGCCGCCTTGACCCTCGTAGACCCGCCTAGGGCCACCAAGAAGCCACCATGACTCGCCATGACTAGCCTAGGCCCGTCAAGGGGCTGCTTTACACGCCTTGATCCTCCTAGGCCTGCCTAAGGCCAACTTGACCAGTCTAAGGCTGCCAAGGGCCGCCTTAACTTGTCTTGACCCGACTTGGCTCACCTTGGAACGTCTTGACCCTCCATGACCCGCTATGTGGTGCCTTGACACGCCTTGACCCGCCATGGGGCCGCCTTTACATGCCTAGGGCTGTTTTGACCTCCTTAGAGCCCTCCATGACCCACCTTGGGCAGCCAAGGGGCTGCCTAGGGCCACCTTGACTCGTCTTGACCCGTCATGGCCCGACTTGACCCGCCTTAGGCCGCCTTGACCCACCCTGACTCGCCTTGGACAGCCTTGGGACGCCTTGACCCACCTTGGCTCGTTTTGAACCGCCATGGACCCGTCTTGGGCAGCCTTAACCCGCCTTGGGCCTCGTTGACCCTCCTAGACCCGCCTCGGGCCACCAAGAAGCCGCCATGATCGCCAAGACCCACCTAGGCTCGTCAAGGAGCTGCCTTTACACGCCTTAATCCTCTTAGGCCCACCTAGGGCCACCTTGACTTGTCAAGGGCTGTCAAGAGCCGCCTTAATCCGTCTTGGCTCGTCTTGGAACACCTTGGGCCGTCTTGACCCGCCATGGGGCCGCCTTGGCCCGCCTTAGGCTGCATTAACCCGTCTTGGCCCACCTTGGGCCTTAACCCTCCTCGGCCCTTCTAGGCCCACCAAGGTAAGCCAAGGGGGAGCCATTACCCACCAAAAACCACCAAAGGGCTGCCTTTACACACCATGACCCGCCAAGGGGGCCGCATTGACACGCCTAGGACACGCCTAGGGCCGTTAAGGGGGCCGCATTGATATGCCTAGGTTTGTTTTGACCTCTCTAGGGCCCGCCATGACCTTCCTACGGTCGCCATGGGGCTAACTTGACCCACCTAGGACCGCCATGACCTGCCTTGACCCGTTTTGGCCCACCTTAACCCGCCTTAGACCGCTTTGGCCCTCCTAAGATCGCATTTGGCCGTCTTGACCCTCCTAGACACACCTAGGGCCACCAAGAAGCCACCATGACTCGCCAAGGGGTCACCATGACCCACCTAGGCCGTCTTGGGCCTCCAAGGGTGCGCCTTAACCCGGCTTGAACCGCCTTGGCCCGTCTTGGCCTGCCTTAGAACACCTTGGGCCGCCTTGGCCTGCCTTGACCCGCCTTGGGCCGTCTTGACCCTCCTTGACCCACCTCGACTCTTCTAAGCCCACCAAGGGTAGCCAAGGGGTGGCCAAGGGGGCTCCTTAACCCACCTAGGGCCACCAAGAAGCCGCTATGACTCGCCAAGGGGTTTCCATGACCCGCCTCGGCTCTTCTGGGCCCACCTAGGGCAGACAAGGGGCGGCCAAGGGGGCGCCTTAACCCGTCTTGAACCGCCTTGGCCTGCCTTGACCCACCTTGGAACACCTTGGGCCGCCTTGGGCTGCCTTGACCCGCCTTGAACCGTCTTGACCCTCCTAGACCTGCCAAGGGGCTGCCTAGGGCCGCCACGGGCCGCCTTGACCCACCGTGGACCCGCCTTGGCCCGCCATAGGCCGCCTTGAACCGTCTTGGCTCACCTTGACCCGCCTTGGACCACCTTGGGCCGCCTTGACCCGCCTAGGACGGCCTTGGCCCGCCTTCACCCGTCTTGGGCCGCTTTGACCCACCTTGGAACGCTTTGACCCATCTTGACCCTCCTAGACCGGCCAATGGGTTGCCTAGGGCCGCCTTGACCCGCCTGGGACCGCCTTAACCTGGCTTGGGCCGCCATGAACCGCCTTGAGCCGCCTTGACCCTCCTAGACCCGCTATGGGGCCACCTTGACCAGCTTGGCCCGCCTTGACCCATAGTGGACCCGCCTTGGCCTGCCATAGGCCGCTTTGAACCGTCTTGGCTCGCCTTGACCCGCCTTGGGCCCCCTTGACCTGCCTTGGCCCGCCTTGGCCGCCTTATCCCGTCTTAGGCGGCTTTGACCCACCTTTGCCCGCCTTGGAACGCTTTGACCTGCCTTGGACTGCCTTGACCCTCCTAGACCCGCCTAGGACCTTCTTGACCCTTCTAGACCCGCCAATGGGCTGCTTAGGGCCGCCTTGACCAGCTTGAGCCACCTTGACCTTCCTTGGGCCGCCTTGCCCCTCCTAGAACCGCCTAGGCCGCCTTGACTCTCATAGACCCGTCAATGTGCTACCTAGGGCCGCCATGAACCGCCTTGAGCCGCCTTGACCCTCCTAGACCCGCCAAGGGTCAACGTAGGGCCTCCATGGGGCCACCTTGACCACCTTGGCCCGCCTTGACCCACCGTGGACCCACCTTGGCCTGCCATAGGCCGCTTTGAACCGTCTTGGCTCGTCTTGACCCGCCTTGGACCGCCTTGGGCCCCTTTGACCCGCCTTGACCCGCTTTGGCCCGCCTTATCATGTCTTAGGCCGTTTTGACCCACCTTTTCCCGCCTTGGAACGTTTTGACCCACCTTGGACCTCCTAGACCTGCCCAGGGCCATCTTGACCCTCCCCAGACCCGCCCAATGGGCTGCTTAGGCCGCCATGGGCCGTCTTGACCAGCTTGGGCCACCTTGACCTGCCTTGGGCCACCTTGACCCTCCTAGAACCGCTTAGGCCGCCTTGACTCTCATAAACTCGTCAATGTGCTACCTAGGGCCGCCATGGGGCCGCCTTGGACCGCCTTGACTCGCATAAGGCCGCCATGAACCGCCTTGACCCTCCTAGACCTTCCAAGGGGCAGCGTAGGGCTGCCATGGGGCCACCTTGACCACCTTGGCTTGCCTTGACCCACCGTGGACCCGCCTTGGCCTGCCATAGGCCGCTTTGAACCGCCTTGGCTCGCCTTGACCCGCCTTGACCCGTTTTGGCCCGCCTTGACCCGCTTTGGCCCACCTTGGCCGCCTTATCCCGTCTTCGGCCGCTTTGACCCACCTTTGCCCGCCTTGGAACGCTTTGACCCGCATTGGACCGCCTTGACCCTCCTAGACCCGCCTAGGGCCGTCTTGACCCTCCTAAACCCGCCAATGGGCTACTTAGGGCCGCCATGGGGTCGCCTTGACCATCTTGGGCCACTTTGACCTGTCTTGGGCCACCTTGACCCTCCTAGAACCGCCTAGGCCGCCTTGACTCTCATAGACCCGTCAATGTGCTACCTAGGGCCGCCTTGGACCGCCTTGACTCGCCTTGGACCGCCTTGACCCTCCTAGACCCGCCAATGGGCTGCTTAGGGCCGCCATGGGACCGCCTTGACTTGCCTTGACTCTCCTAGAACCGCCTAGGGCGCCTTGACTCTCCTAGACCCGTCAAGGGGCTGCCTAGAGCCGCCATGGGGCTGCCATGACCCGCCTTGGATCGCCTTGACCTACCTTGGTCTGCCTTGGACCGCCTTAGGCCGCCTTGGCCTGCCTAGGACCGCCTTGGCCCGCATTGACCCGCTTTAACTCGGCTTGGACCGCCTTTGGCCGCTTTGACCCGCCTTGTACCGCTTTGGACCACCTTGACCCGCCTTGGCCCTCCTAGACTCGCTAAGGGCCGCCTTGACACTCTTAAACCCACCAAGGGGATGCTTTGACCCGCCTTGACCTGCTTTTTACTGCCTTGGCCTGCCATGACCCTCCTTTGGCCGCCTTGGCCCTCTTTGGACCGCCTTGACCCTTCAAGACCCACCTAGAGCCACCAAGATGCTGCCATGACTCACCAAAGGGTCGCCATGACCCTCTTAGGTCTGTCTAGGGCCGGCAAGGGGCCGCCTTGACTCACCTTGACGCTCCTCGACTCTTCTAGGCCCACCTAGGGCAGCCAAAGGGCGGCCTAGGGAGCCTTAACTCACCTTTGGGTCGCCTTGACCTGCCTTGGGCAGCCTTGACCCTCTTAGACCCGCCTTGACCCGCCTTACCCCGTCTTAGCCCACCTTGCCGTCTTAGGCCGCCTTGACCTGCCCTAAACCGCCTTGACCCTCCTTTACCCTTCTAGACTCGCCTAGGGCCACCAAGAAGCTGCCATGACTCGCCATGGACCGCCTTGACCCGCCTTGGACCGCCTTGACCCTGCTAGACCCGCGTTGACCCTCCTAGCCTAGCCTAGGGCCACGAAGAAGCCGCAATGACTCGCTATGGACCGCCTTTACCCGCCTTTTGCAGCCTTGACCCTCCTAAACCCACCTAGGGCCATTAAGAAGCCGCCATGACTTGCCAAGGCGTCGCCATTACCCTCCTAGGCCCGTCTAGGGTCGCTAAGGGACCTTCTTAACCCGCCTTGACCCGTCTTGGGACGCCTCGACCCTCCTCGGCCCTTGCAACCCCACTGAGGGCAGCCAATGGGCTGCATATGTCTGCCAAGGGCCCATCTTGACCCACCTTGGCCCGCCTCTATCCGCCTTAACCTGTCTTGACTTGCCCTGACCCACCTAGGACCGCTTTGGCCCACCTTAACCCGCTTTGGCCCGCCTTGACCCGCTTTGGCCCGCCTTGACCCGTTTTAACCCGCCTTGAATCACCATGGGCCGCCTTGACCCTCGTAGACCCACCTAGGGCCACCAAGAAGCCGCCATGACTCGCCATGACCCGCCTAGGCCCACCTTGGAACGCCTTGACCCTCCATGGGGTCGCCATGACCCGCCATGGGGCCGCCTTGACGTGTCATGTGGCGCCTTGACACGCTTTACCCGCCATGGGGCCTCCTTTACACGCCTAGTGCTGTTTTGACCACCCTAGAGCCCGCCATGACCCACCTTGGGCCGCCAAGGGGCTGCCTAAGGCCACCTTGACCCGTCTTGGGCCGTCTTGACACGTCATGGCCCGCCTTAACACGGCATGGCCCAACTTGACCCGCCTTGGGCCGCCATGACCCGCATTAGGCCGCCTTGACCTACCTTGACCCGCCTTGGGACGCCTTGGACCGCTTTGGGACGCCTTGGACCGCCTTGACCCGCTTTAGCCTGCCTTAACCCGCCTTGGACCTCCTAGGACCGCCTTGGACCGCCTTGGATCGCCTTGACCCTCCTAGACCCACCAAGATGCCGTCATGACTCGCCAAGGGGTCACTATGACCCACCTAGGCCTGTCTAGGGCCTCCAAGGGGCCGCCTTGACCCTCCTCGGCTCTTCTAGGCCCACCTAGGGCGGCAAGGGGGAGCCTTAACCCGGCTTGAACCGCCTTTGCCCACCTTGACCTGCCTTAGTCCGCCTTGACCTGCCTTGGAAAACCTTGGGCCGTCTTGGCCTGCCTTAACCCGTTTTGGGCCGCCTTGACCCTCCTTGACCCGCCTTGGCTCTTATAGGCCCACCAAGGGCAGCAAGGGGCCGCCAAGGGGGCGTCTTAACCCACCTTGACCCTCCTAGACCCACCTAGGGCCACCAAAAAGCCGCTATGGCACGCCAAGGGGTTGCCATGACCCTTCTAGGCCCTTCTAGGGCTGGTAAGGGGCCGCCATGACCCTCCTCGGGTTTTCTAGGCCCACCTAGGGCAGCCAAGGGGAGGCCTAGGGGCGCCTTAACCCGCCTTTGGGCCGCCTTGACTTGCCTTGGGCCTCTTTGACCCTCCTTGACCCGCCAAGGGCCGCCTTGACAATCTTAGACCCGCCTTGACCCGCCTGAGCCTGACTTGACCCGCTTTGGCCCGTCTTTAACTTGTCTTAGGCCGCCATGGGTAGCCTTGACCTGCTCTAAACCGCCTAGACCTTTCCTAGACCCGCCTTGACCCTCCTAGACTCGCCTAGGGCCACCTAGAAGCTGCCATAACTGGCCATGGACCGCCTTGACCCGCCTTGAACCTGCTAGACCCGCCTTGACCCTCCTAGACTCACCTAGGGCCACCAAGAAGCCGCAATGACTCACTATGGACTACCTTGGCCCTCCTAAACCCACCTAGGGACACCAAGAAGCCGCCATGACTCTCCATGACCCTCTTAGGCCTGTCTAGGGTCACCAAGAAGCCGCCATGACTCGCCATGACCCTCCTCGACTCTTCTATGCCCATCTAGGGCAGCCAAAGGGCAGCTAAGGGTGCCCTTGACCCGCCTTGGACTGCCTTGTTCCGCCTTAATCCGCGTTGAACTGCCTTGGGCCGCCTTGACCCTCCTAGACCCACCTAGGGCTACCAAGAAGCCGCCATGACTCACCAAGGGGTTGCCATGAACCTCCTAGGCCCGTCTCGGGCCACCAGGAAGCCGCCATGACTAGCAAAAGGGTCGCCATGACCCTCATCGGCTCTTCTAGGCCCATCTAGGGCAGCCAAGGGGTGGCCAAGGGGGCGCCCTGACCCGCCTTGGACTGCCTTGTTCCGCCTTGATCAGCGTTGGACGGCCTTGGGCCGCCTTGATCCTCTTAGACCCACCTAGGGCCACCAAGAAGCCGTCATGACTCGCCAAGGGTTCACCATGATCCTCTTAAGCCCTTCGAGGGCGACCAAGTAGCCGTCATGACTCGCCAAGGGTTCACCATGATCCACTTAAGCCCTTCGAGGGCGACCAAGAAGCCGCCATGACTCACCAAGGGGTCGCCATAACCCTCCTCGGCTCTTCTATGCTCACCTAGGGCAGCCAAGGGGTGGCCAAGTGGGCGCCTTGACCCGCCAAGGGACCGGCTTAACCCGCCATGGGCCACCATGGGTCGCCTTGACATGTCTTGGCCCGCCTTAACCCGCCTTGACCCATCTTAACCCGCCTTGGACCGCTAAGGGACAGCCTTAGGCTGCCTTGGCCCTCCTTGACCCGCCGTGACCCGTTTTGGGCCGCCTTGAAACGCTTTGGGCCGCCATGACCCACCTAAACCCTAAACCCACCTTGGGCCGCCTTGACCCTCCTTAACCCATCTAGGGCCACCAAGAAGCCGCCATGACTCGCCAAGGGATCGCCATGACCCTCCTAGGCCCGTTTAGAGCCACCAAGAAGCCGCCATGACTCGCCAAGGTGTCGCCATGACCCTCCTTCGCTCTTCTATGCTCACCTAGGGCAGCCAAGGGGTGGCCAAGTGGGCGCCTTGACCCGCCAAGGGATCGACTTAACCCGTCATGGGCCACAATGGGCCGCCTTGACACGTCTTGGCCCGCCTTAACCAGCCTTGGGACGCCATGGGCTACCTTGGCCATCCTTGACCCGTTTTGGGCCTCCATGGGCTGCCTTTACCCGCCTTGAAAGGCCTTGAGCCGCCTTGACTCTCCTATACCCACCTTGTGCCACCAAGAAGCCGCCATGACTCGTCAGGGGGTCGCCATGACCCTCTTAGACCTGTCTAAGGCCACAAAGAAGCCGCCATGACCTTCCTCGGCTCTTCTAGGCACCCTCCTCGGCTCTTTTAGGCCCATCTAGGGCAGCCAATGGGAGCCAAAGGGGCGCCTTGACCCGCCTTTGGCCACCTTTGCCTGCCTTGGACTGCCTTGTTCCGCCTTGGGCAGCCTTGAACTGCGTTGGGCTGCCTTGACCCTCCTTGACCCACCTAGGGCCACCAAGAAGCCGCCATGACTAGCCAAGGGTCGACGTGACCTACCTTGGGCCGTACTTCACCCTCACGAGACTCGCCTAGGGCCGCCTTGACCCTCTTAGACCCGCCTTTCCCCGCCTTGGCCTTGCTTGGGCCGCCTTGACCCGCCTTAACCTACCCTAAACCGCCTTGACACTCCTAGACCTGCCTTGACCCTCCTAGACTCGCCTAGGGCCACCAAGAAGCCGCAATGACTCGCTATGGACCACCTTGGGCCGCCTTGACCCGTCTTAGGCCGCCATGGGCCGCCTTGACCCGCCTTGGATCGCCAAGGGCTGCCTTTACCCGCCTTGAACCCCCTTGGGCGGCTTTGACCCTCCTAAACTCAGCTAGGGCCACCACGAAGCCGCCATGACTCTCCAAGGGGTCGCCATGACCATCCTAGGCCCTTCTAGGGCCACCAAGAAGCCGCCATGACTCACCATGACCCTCATCGGCTCTTCTATGCCCACCTAGGGCAGCGAAGGGGCGGCCAAGGGGGAGCCTTGACATGCCTTCGACCGCCTTGACCTATCATGGGCCGCCTAGTGCCACCAAGAAACCGTCGTGACCCTCTTAAACCCGTTTAGGTTTGCCAATGGACCGCCTTGACCCGTCTTGGCTCGCTTTGGGCCGCCATGGGACGCCTTGACCCTCATAGATCCACCTAGTGCCACCAAAAAGCGGCCATGACTCACTAAGGGGTCGCCAAGACCCTTCTACGCCCATCTAGGGCCACCAAGAAGCCGCCATGACTTGCAAAGGGGTGACCATGACCCTCCTCGGCTCTTCTAGGCCCATCTAAGGCAGCTAAGGGGCGGGCAAAGGGGCACCTTGACCCATCTTAGGCCGCCTTGGACTGCCTTGTTCCGCCTTGATCCACGTTAGGCCGCTTTGAACCGCGTTGGCCCTCCTAGACCCACCTAGGGCGACCAAGAAGCCGCCATGACTAGCCAAGGGGTCGCCATAACCCTCCTCGGCTCTTTTAGGCCTATCTAGGGCAGCAAAGGGGCAGCCTGCCTTGGGCCGCCTTGATCCGCTTTGGGCCGCCTTGAACCGTTTTGAGCCGCCTGGACCTTCCCTAAACCGCCTTGACCACCCGCCTTGACCCTCCTAGACTCGCCAAGGGCCACTAAGAAGCCGCCATGACTCGCCATGGACCGCCTTGACCCGTTTTGGACCGCCTTGAATCGCCTTGACCCTGGTAGACCCGCCTTGACCCTCTTAGACTTGCCTAGGGCCACCAAGAAGCCGTAATAACTCGCTATGGACCACCTTGGGCCGCTTTGACCCGTCTTAGGCCGCCATAGGCCTCCTTTACCCGCCTTGACCCTCCTAAACCCACCTAAGGCCACCAAGAAGCCGCCATGACTCGCCATGCCCCTCCTCGGCTCTTCTATGCCCACCTAGGACAGCCAAGGGGAGGCCAAGGGGGAGCCTTGACCCGCCATGGGCCGCTTAGTGCCACCCAGAAACCGCCATAACTCGCCAAAGGGTCGCCATGACCCTCCTAGGCCTGTTTAGGGCCGCCAATGGACCGCCTTAGCCTGCCTTGACCCTCCTCGTCCCTTCTAGGCCCACCTAGGGCAGACAAGGGGGCGCTATGACCCCCCCTACGAGGCTGCTTTTACACCCTTGACCCGCCAAGGGGCTACCTTTACAAGCCTAGGGATGTTTTGACCTCCCTAGGGACCGCTATGACCCGCCTTGGGACGCCTTTGGCTGCATACGTCTGCCAAAGGGTCACCTTCACCCGCACTGGCCGGTCTTGGTCCGCTTTAACCAGCCTTGATATGTCTTGTCCCGCCTTGGACCGCCTTGTCCTGCCCTGACCCGTCTTGGGGCGCCAAGACTAGCATTGGGGCACCATGACCCACCTAGGGGGCCGCCTTTACATGCCTTGACCCGTCTTGGCTGCAGCCAAGGGGGCGCCATGACCCACCTATGAGGCTGCTTTTACACGCCTTGACCCGTCAAGGGGCAGCCTTTACACACCTAGGGTAGTTTTGACCTCCCTAGGGACCGCCATGACCCACCTAGGGCCACCAAGGGGCTGCATACGTCCGCCAAGTGGCCACCTTGACCCGTCTTGACTTGCGTTGGCCCGCTTTGACCAGCCTTAGGCCGCCTTGACCCGCCTTGACCCGCTTTAGGTCGCCATGGGCCGTCATGAGCCGCTTTGACCCTCCTAGATCTACCTAGGGCCACCAAGAAGCTACCATTACTCGCCAAGGGGTCGCCATGACCCTCCTAGGCCTGCCTAGGGCCACCAAGAAGCCGCCATGACTAGCCAAGGGGTCGCGGCTCTTCTATGCCCATCTAGGGCAGCCAAGGGGCGGCCAAAGGGGCGGCTTGGCCCGCCTTGGAATGCCTTGGGCCGTTTTGACCTGCTTTAGGCCGCCTTGATCCGCCATGAACCGCGTTTGGCCGCCTAGACTTGCCTTGATTCGCCTTGACCCGTTTTGGTCCGTTTTGGTCCGTCTTGGACCGCCTTGGGCCGCCATGGACCGTCTTCGACCGTCTTGACCTGCGTTGGTCGGTCTTGGGCCGCCTAGTGCTAGCAAGAAGCCTCCATGACTTGCCAAGGCGTCGCCATGACCCTCCTAGGCTCGTCTAGGGCCGTCAAGGGACCGTTTTAACCCGCCTTAACTCGTCTTGGGATACCTCGACCTTCCTCGGCCCTTGCAACCCCACCGAGGGCAACCAAGGGGGCGCCATAACCCACCTAAGGCCGCCAAGGGGCTACCTTTACATGCCTTGACCCATTAAGGGCCGCCTTGACATTCTTATTTCTGTAAAGGGGGCCGCTTAGACACGCCTAGGGCCGCCAAGGAGACGTCTTGACCCGCCAAGGGGATGCCTTTACGCGCCTAGGGCTGTTTAGACCTCCCTAAGGACCGCCATGACCCGCATAGGGACGCCAAGGGGCTGCATGTGTCCGCCAATGGGGCCACCTTGACCCGCCTTAACCTGCCTTGACATGCCTTGACCCGCTTGGGCCACAATGGGCCGACTTGACCTGCTTTGGGACGCCATGGGTCGCCTTGACCCATCTTGGACCGCCTTGAACCACCTTGGATCGGCTTGACCCTCCTAGACCTACCTAGGGCCACCAAGAAGCCACCATGACTCGCCAAGGGGTCGCCATGAACCTCCTAGTCCCGTCTCGGGCCACCAGGAAGCCGCCATGACTAGCCAAGGGGTCGCCAAGACCCTCCTCGGCTCTTCTAGGCCCATCTAGGGTAGCTAAAGGGCGGCCAAGGGGCGCCTTGACCATCCTTGGGCCGCCATAGGACGCCTTGACCCGTCTTGGACCGCCTTGGGCCGCCTTGACTCGCCTTGAACCGCCTTGGGCCGCCTAGTGCCACCAAGAAGCCGCCATGACTCGCCATGACCCTCCTAGGCTCGTCTAGGGCCGCCAAGGACCGCCTTCACTATGCCATTTCCTGCATCAGGCAACACCCATCAGGTGACACAAACAAAATTAATTATGGTTCGGGGTTTCGGGGCGACACATTTTTTTTCTGTGTTGGTGGAATATGCACTTAGACAATACTAATTTTCTTTGAAAAAAATGTATGTTTTTGGGACAATACATATATGTTGGTGAAGAAAGAGGTATGTTTTAGTCTCAATTGTCAAAATGAAAGTTACATTCAGACAGCACTTATAGGTGGTCTAGCTATGAAGGTTATATTTTCTCAACTTTTGGAGGGATTTCCAAATTGACCGATACTTGTGTGAAAATTTTACTCATGTTAATCCGACAACATTTATGTGTTGTCTGATATTGAATTTTATTGAATTGACAAATTGTGTGAAAATTTTACTTAATTATGTTAATAAGACAACATTTATGTGTTGGCTGATATTGAATTTTATTGAATTGACGACTTGTGTGAAAATTTTACTTAAGTATGTTAATCCGACAACATTTATGTGTTGTCTGATATTGAATTTTTATAAATTGACAAGTTGTGTGAAAATTTTACTCAATTATGTTAATAATACAACATGTATGTGTTGGCTGATACTGAAATTTAGTAATTTCTGACTTTGGAGGTAAACCTTAGCTTTTTAACTTAGGAGGATTCCCTCCAAACCATTTGATTTTGCAGACAAATTTTTTTGTTAATAAGACAACATTTATGTGTTGGCTGATACTGGAGTAGTGTAATTTATGACTTTGGAGGTAAACGAAACCCTAGCCTTAATTTTAACTTAGGTGGATTCCTTCCAAACCATTTCATTTTGCAGACAACAAATTTTTTTGTTAATAGGATAACATTTATGTGTTGTCTTATAGTTACTTTTTAGTTTTTGAAATACCTTTGGAGGGAATACCCTCAACAATAGATCGAGTTTGGTTCCCCCTAATATTTGATTTTGTAGTTAGACAAATATGTTAGTATGTTAGGGCAACATCTATGTGTAAGGAAAAGAGGTGCAATTCTTGAAAAAAAAAAGGACGAACTCTTTGGAAAAAATTGGCGCACTTGTGCATTTTGACCTAAAACCTATCGATTGTCACTACTCTCTCATTCTCAGCCTCCATCCAAAAAAACTCTCTCTGTCACAATTTATTCTCTCAGCACCGATTTAACCTCTCAGCCTCATTTTTCTCTCATTCTCAGCACTGATCGAACCTCTCAGCATCCAACACTTTCATTCTCATTCTTCTCTCAGCCTCCATCGATCGAGCTCTTCTCTCATTCTCGTCTCCAAAACACTCATCCGTCTCATCCTCACTGTTCTCATCTCATCCTCCATCACTGTTCTCGTCTCTCCTTCTTTTCACAGCGCGCTATCTCCTTCTTCTTCTCACAGTAAGCTTATGGTTTTGACTGGGTTCTTGATTCAATCGATTTTAGGGTTTTTCTTCTATTTGGGGATTTAGGGCTTTAGGGGTTGATTGAAATTGGTTGGGATTTGGGGATTGTTACTTCTATTCAAATAGATTTTGGGTTTTTCTTCTTTCGATTTAAACTCAGTTTAGGATTTTGGGTTCTTCTATTTGGGATTTTGCAATTGAAATTCTATTCTTGTCACATACTGATACGATTTGAACTTCTTTGTTGTATAGGTGCGATATGAGCTGGAAAACTTGCTTATTCATTACCTGAGGTTAGTCATTGTTCATTTCTCTAATGTTAACAGCTTTAGATTACTGTGTTGAAAAGCTTCTTACTGAAAATTTGCTTGTTGAAATTGTTGTTAATCCTATAATGCTAGGAAGGCTCAATGATGTGTTACAAAAGGATTTGTTGGAAAGGCTCAGTGCCCGTGGTATATATATAATTTTGAATTATCCTTGCCAGCTAGTTTAATTATACTGCACAATACATGATGTCCAGTAGCATCCTTCATGAAATGTTGAAAGAATCGAATATGCTTCACATGATCGGTTTCGTTGACCCTTCTGTGACGGGTGCCCTTGGCTGTGGAAATTCAACTGAGCGATCTCGATCTTCGTCTGATGCTTTTAAAAGAGGGAAGCCAGGCCAGATTTTTTTGGTTCCCTATAACTTAGGGTACAAAAACTTTATTCATGCATTTCTGTATATGTTTTAAATTCTCAATTTATGTTTACCTAGATGAAATATATGATTGTTTTGATTCTCTTATATGTGTGTCAGAGATCATTAGATTTTAACGGTGGTGAGTCCCACCGAAGACCTTATGTATTACATGGATCATTCGAAGAGGCGAATGGACGTTACCACTGATGAATGGAAAACCATAGTAAACCAGTAACTGCAGCCAGCTTGTATCTTTATCATTGGTGTATATTATATACAAAATGCATTGTTTAATTATGGATTAAATTCAGTTTAACCCCTCAAACTTTAGGACTAAAATCAGTTCGGTCCTTGAATTTTTTTTTTAAACAGTTTGATCCTTGTACTTCCAATTTCCATCAGTCGTAGCCAAATTTCGAATTTAGATGTCATATGATGAGTTGGTCCTGACAACAGGGCCCATTGTTTTCAGAATTTCAACCCCTCTACAGGGCATAATGGACATTTAAGCTTATAAACCCTAAAATTGAAATTAACATATAATAAACTTAATAATTTCTAGATAAAAGGTTTTAGTTCCTCTTTCTCGTCATCTTTCCGATGACATCCATCCCCTCTTCTTTTCTATATGTCGTTCCTGATGTGGATGATGATTAGCTCGACAATCTCCCTAGTGATGCCTCTATCTGGATCGCCCACTAATTACAGTGCATCAGAATGTGGCTGACCAATAATGGCGCCTCTTGCGACGGGAGCTCGAGACACACAAGTTCTTCTTCATATTTACTGGGCTTTAATGGCGGCTGCAATATTGTGAGAGGACCAACTACAACGAAGAAATTGCCGCCGAAAAGTTCACCAGATCTTTGGATTCCAATTTATGTAATTTTTTCCCTATCTCTTTCAACATTTTTTTTTCTGTGTTCATATGAATGCATTGGTTGCTTCAGTGTTTTGAACCATTTTTTAGTGTTTGTGAGATCCCTTTTGTGACTTCGATTTTTCTAATCGTTGATTTTCGAACAAAATCTAATACTTTAGATGTGTATGATTTTGAAGGAGGTGAAGAGGTGGGTGTAGGAAAGGAGCAAGTTGGAAAGGAGAAGAGAACTGATATACCAGAGTGATGTATTGGAGATGGTGAGGATAGAGGAGGGTTGGTTGCGCAAGGATCTGGGTTATGGAAGTAGATGGAGGGTCGTGGGATTTAGAAGAGGTAGAGAGGGAGATGAGGGTATTTTAGGCTTTTTTGTCAAATTTAGTGTAAAGTCGGCTTGTGACATCATGTTGTGAGTCAAATTTGAAATTTGGACGAGACTGATGGAAAATAAAAGTACAAGGATCATGCTGATTAAAAAAGAAGTTCATGGACCAAACTGATTTTAGGCCTAAAGTTTGAAGGAGGTAAACTGAATTTAATCCTTTAATTTTTTAGTTCATTCTGATTATAATTTCGGGTATTTTGTTGTTTTTGAGTGCCATCAAAATTGCGAATGCACACATTACTAAGAAAGCATGAAAACTTCAATGGAAAAACTGTTAAGTAGATTCCCTATCTTAGCTAACTGTTTATATTTACACTTAACCATTTCAGTTCATGTTTATTAGGTTTATTAAACAAACAAATTATTTGATTCAGGGCATTCCGGAGCAGCTTGGTGACAAGACCTGTGGATATTTCATTATGCTTTACATGAGGGAAATAGTGCTGGACAAAAACCAAGACTGGTCTAAAAAGGTAATTTCTTGCGTTCATCAGTTTGTGAGCTATATAACTCAATCAGTTGGTTCAATCTGTTATGTTTTTTGTCGTCCTTGCAGTGATAGACAAGGGGAGATGCATATTACACCATGGAGAATGTTGATGTTGTTCGGCAAGAGTGGGCAAAGTATGTTCTTAAGTTTATAAATAACTAGCAAGCTAGTGTATGGTTTCATTTAGTACTGTTTTGGAGATACAAAACATCCATCAACTTGCCCATAGATTTATGCCAGCATTTGATTTGTAGTCATATTTTGATGCGTACTGTATGTTTGCCCAGATTATGTAGTTCTTTTTGCTGTGTTACCATGCTAGACTGCATATGAGGCAGTTGAACATAATGATGGTGCTTTTGTTAATCTCTTATGGCCTAGCTAGGTTTGTGTACGGTTTATATATGGTGGATTGAAAGTCTATGTTATCAATTTGGATGTTGAATGCTTATTTTTTTTAGGAAAATTCACCAATAGTCTCTAAACTATTGTGTCAAGGCTAACACGGTACCTGAACTTATTTTTTTTAGAAAAATTCACCAATAGTCCCTAAACTATTGTGTCAAGGCTAACACGGTACCTGAACTTTGAAAAGTATCAATGTGATACATGAAAAATGATTTTGACATCACTGAGATATCTCCATTAAATTTTCGTAACAGAACCGTTTGTTTGCTCACGTGTAGACACCAAAATGAAGTCGAATGACCCATTTAGCCTTATATATTAATTCTCTTTTTTGTTTCTTGTTCTTCATGTTAACCAAACCAATCTCTTCTCTATCTCTATACAAACTGAGTTTATCATCTCACCCACACAACAAATCCATATACATCCCAAAACAAGGAGCATATAAAACCCATAACCTTAGCATGATAAAACTAAACACAGCAAAGTACTTGCAAATCGAAACTCAAGTCCCCACTGTTTCCACATGAACAAGTTAATAGCCAAACCCTTTACCTTGAAATTGCATCTAACCGACTAACCCAGAACTTGAACCAACTCAAAACCCAGAACTGATATGAACTAAATCCTCCTCTCTTTTTTTAAAAGCCAAAACCCAATATACTTAACTTCACTCCAAAACCCATACCCCCAAGCTTAAAAACAAGCCAATACCTTTAAACCAGATACCAATAAAGCTCATAATTTTCCACACAGCAAAACCACAAAACTAGATTTATTTCTCTCACACCGCCGTGTTCTTGACCTCCGACGAATCAAGCCCGGTCTTGGAGCCGTCTGGTGACGCCAGGAGCAACTTCGTAGGCCAACTTTTCTTGTTCGTCAACGAGGGCCTCATCATCGGCTCCGTTGGAGGATCGTTTTCACTGCTGGATTCTCCAGTTCTGACATTGCCGTCTGACGAAAAGCCCAGAATAGGGAAGCAGTAAGGGAAGAGGATTTACGGATTCCAATCCAAAATAGGCACGCCGTTAATTCCTACCCAGTTACTAGGTTTGAGACGGGCTCATCGGCAGGGAGGGAGTAACCTGTTTGGTTTGGTTTTGTTTTGGATCATTTTGTTTTCTTTTCGATTCAAATTAAATAGAACCTGTTTTGGATGAGATGAGACTCATGAGAGGGATATCCGGATATGCATCAGAAATGAAAGTGGTTAAATGTCTGTTCTGCCCTTTGTTTTAGGACCTATGTATTTGACACGTGAGCGATCAAATCAAATGGTTCTGTTACGAAAATTGACATAGGTATCTGGGTGAAGTTAAAATTATTGTTTGGGTATCACATTGATACTTTTCAGAGTTCGGTTATCATATGGGCCTTGGCACAATAGTTTAGGGACCGTTGGTGAATTTTTCTCTAATTTTTTTATGGATGGTGTTTTTAAACCTAAATTATCAAGATGTTTCAATATAACAATTGTGTAGTTTCAAACAAGCCATGACTACCAATATGTGTGATTTCAGCTACAGATGATGGATACAAACATAACAATATCTATTATCTTTACTAAGTTAAGATACCAGAAATGTGAGGCCATAAAGAACAACCGACAACGTAAGTGGAGAGTTTAAATCAAAAGAAGGCATCACTTATATGTAGCTCAAGCTCATTCATACGATAGACAAATGTCGCCTGAAAATGTCGAAAGCCTAAAAGATATCACGTAGTGAAAGCTTAAAGCATATCAGACGATAGATACCTATTGTCTTAAAAAGACCAAATGAAAAAAGAAAAATTATACGTTGCTTGAAGATCATTCACCCAATGCATAAGTGTCGTCGTACTACGTCTAGACCAGCAACAACATCAATAGTATGTCGTGTGGGTTCATCCAGCGATACATAAATGTAGCGTGGAAAAGTTTACATTCTAATTCACCAAGTATATGTCGCCTGTAACATTTTCACATGATGTTTAAATGTCGTCTTTAAACAAATTAACCTACACCTATATGTTGCTGTAAAGCGTATTTCTCTCTCACTCGCAGTTATAAGGTGACACAAAGAGCTGTGTCGCCTCCAGGCAAAAAAAAGATACGTCGCCTTCTAGCATGTCGTTGTTTAAACTATCAGGCGACATATACCGTGTCGCCTTCACTCAATTCAGGCAACAAAAAGTGAAAAAAGTCTTCTGTCGCCTGAGGTTCTTATAGGCGACACAACATTTGTGTAGTCGGAGAACCTCATCAACGACATGCTAGAAAGCGACACTTACGATTTTTATCAGGCGACACAACTGTAGTGTCGCCTGATGCAGGAAATGGCATAGTGCTTAACTCGCCTTGACCCTCCATAGCCCTGCTAGGCCCACCGAGGTCAGCTAAGGGGGAGCCATGACCCACCTAGGGCCGCTAAGAGGCTGCCTTTACACGCCTTGACCCGTCTAGGGCCGCCAAGAGGCCGCCTTAACATTTCTAGGACCGCCTTAACACGCCTAGGGCAGTCAAGCGAACGTCTTGACCCGCCAAGGGGCTGCCGTTACACGCCTAGGGCTGTTCTGACCTCCCTAGGGACCGCCATGACCCTCCTAGTGTTGTCAAAGGGCTGCATAAGTCCGCGAAGGGGCCACCTTGGCCCGCCTTAACCTCCCTTGATCTGCCTTGGACCGCCTTGACCCGCCTTGACTTGCCTTGACACGCCTTTGCTCGCCTTGACCCGTCTTGACATGCCTTGGGCCGCCTTGACCCACCTTGGAACGCCTTGGCCCGTCGTAGACCGCCTTAACTCGCCTTGAACCGCCTTGTGCCACCAAGAAGCCGCCATGACTCGCCAAGGCGTCGCCATGACGCTTCTAGGCCAGTCTAGGGCCGCTAAGGGACCGCCATAACCCACCTTGACCCGTCTTTGACACGACCCACCCCGAATTTCACCCTGAAACCCAGAGTAAGTCGTGCGGGGACCACCTCCAAGGAAAATTTACTGAAAAGATTAAGAAAATCTCCCTTGCAGATGGACAACCCTAATTCGAAAATTTCATATTACACTCTTAATTTAACGCTTCTGAATATCACATAATATACAAAATTCTAAAGTATTCAGAGCTACTAAACACAAGCGGAAGCAAGAAAACACGAGTAGGTTGAACAGGTAACCTACTGATGAAAACTGGCCGAAAAGCGGGTGACTATGCCTCGTCTCCTACTAGATCCAACTCGAACTCTGCAGACTGGGCAATTTAAAACGAAGGGCCCAGGGGAAAACATTTAATAACGTTAGAGTGAGTGGACAAAAATAAATTAATAATTAAAATATTTATGTTTCCCCAAATTAATTTCTAAGGAAAAAAA